>NW_015332167.1:0-223 GCF_001447785.1 Gekko japonicus
TCCAATCTCTTCTTCTTCTACTACTTCTGCAGAAGAACAGAAGAACGCAGCATGGGATGCAAGACTAAGATTGCTAAATTGCCTGTGTTTTATGTAAGTTTCTGGCCCTCATGGATGTGAAAGTATGCTTGAAAGGAGTCAGAGAGGTGCTAATTGGGGGTTATTACACAGCAGATGCTGGAAGAGCTGGGAGCAGATCAGAAGAAGAGGAGGAGATTGGATT
>NW_015332168.1:0-223 GCF_001447785.1 Gekko japonicus
GTCGCCCCAGCAATTGCGAAAGCACAACGTCTTGGTCCCCTGGCGCTGGCTCGGAAAGGCAAGCCCAGGGATATCTTGGTGCAGTTTATTTACTTAAGATCGAGAGACAAGGTTCTTAAAATTGCACGGCAAAACGGCTCGCTAACCTATGGAGAAAAAAAAGTTATTGTGCTGCTGGATCTAGCTCCAGAAATTTTAGCCAAGCGACGTTCACTTAAAAAAA
>NW_015332169.1:0-223 GCF_001447785.1 Gekko japonicus
GGATTTTCATTGATTTCACTGATAGCAAATGCCATAGCTAGTATGTGCTGGTAGAACTTGGTCACCATTCTGTAAAGAGAGGGAAATGGTCTTTAATTGGCAGATTCTAAAATGCTCCAAATAATATTTATTATTATTCTGGCCACCTCTGTCTCTCATTTAGTTTCCAAAGAAGGTACATGTGCTTATGTTTGTTAAGAATATTTCAAAGTTAAAAAGCATC
>NW_015332170.1:0-223 GCF_001447785.1 Gekko japonicus
AGGAAGGGAGCTGGGAACTTTGGCAGCCTCAGGTCTCAAAGGGTCAGGACAGCAGGGGGGGAGGGGGGAAGAGCAGCAGGCCTGACTAAAGCTATGGGTGGGCCACTTCTGGCTCCCGTGCCTTAAGTCTGACACCCTTGCTTTATGGTATTATATCCCACCGAGGATCCTTCCTTCCCCAGCCCTGCCCTCCTCAGTATCCACCCCCCAAATCTCCAGGTAT
>NW_015332171.1:0-223 GCF_001447785.1 Gekko japonicus
TTATTGGGATTTGGGGGGTTAGATCTCCTGCATGTGAACATCTGACCTGATTTATTTATTTTTGCAAGGTGTCACAAGCACCAAGTTATTTGTAAGAGCTAAAAACCAAAAAGCAGAGGGCACAAACGAGGGTGTTGTTGTTGCTTTTTAAAGAGATGTATTGGCTCCTGGAAAATAGTGGTAAAAATCTAAATTTTTAGATACCTAGGAATACATTTCCATT
>NW_015332172.1:0-223 GCF_001447785.1 Gekko japonicus
GACTTAACATTCTATAATAGTTCCCAGTTCCCAGTTAATTTTCCACCCATTACTATCCAGGTAAAACTGTATACCTAGCACCTTCACCATCTGTGTTCTTTGTGTTTTCTCCTTCTGTTTTCACCTCTTTGTGTCCCTGTAAACCTTCTTCCTCATTTCTGGTTAAGTCCATTTGCCTGACCATTATCTTCCCTTCCAAGGTAAAGAGTTTACTTTTCTGTCT
>NW_015332173.1:0-223 GCF_001447785.1 Gekko japonicus
TGGGCTTGCCAAGTGAAGAGAGGTCCGATCGCTCCTAATTTGCAACTGGTTGATTAAGCAAAACCCCGAAGTCATTTGCTTCATTTTATTTGTGACACTGCTTCTCAACCTTGTTTTACTTTATCATTATTATTATGGGGTTTGAGGCACAGCCACGTATTCCCCAAAACTGATTTTTGCCTGACTATTGGGTGCCAGATAAGGGCCTTTTCTTATGATATCT
>NW_015332174.1:0-223 GCF_001447785.1 Gekko japonicus
CTTCTCTCCCATCCTCATTGATATGGAGTTCCACTCAGCCTGGAGGCTACCTTGTATGTATCGGGCAGATTGCTGCTAAAGGACAGGACCAGATATTTGTATGAAATGGTCACAGAAAGAAGGAACATGAATTTCGTTACGAATTATATGTCCTTGCCAGACGTTTTCTGCCAGTCCCCAGGCTAAAGGATAGGGGCCATGCAGGAGCATCTTGTACTACAGC
>NW_015332175.1:0-223 GCF_001447785.1 Gekko japonicus
CCAGTGTTTCCACTTTTGCTTCATCTGTTATTTCCTTAGTGATCCCTCCTTTCATACCCTATGTTTTAATGGCCTTTATATTTTTGTATTTTAACTTTAATTTGAATGATCTGTTTTTGTTTGATTTTGAAGACCTTGATTTTGAAGACCTTTTTAAATCTGTTAGCTGCTTTGATATCCCTGGTGAATAAGATTGGCCAGATGCCAGTAGCTTGGACTAACA
>NW_015332176.1:0-223 GCF_001447785.1 Gekko japonicus
ACAAGAAGGGAAAGTGTTCTTCCTCCCGAGTGGGTGGTACAAGTGCCCCCGTAGAAAATTTATTCAAGCATCGAAACCCTGGCTCAACCCATTACATGCAATCGGGTTGCTAGCCCCCAGTTGGAAGTGGGGGATCCACCGATTTCATGGGTGCCTGCTAGCCGCTGGCCAGTGGGGAAAAGCCCCACCCCCAGCTTCCATGACCCGGTGTGACTCTATGCCC
>NW_015332177.1:0-223 GCF_001447785.1 Gekko japonicus
TTAGCATATGATTCAAGGTTCATTTTCAGAACATGTAAAAATCAGTTAATACAAATGAATGTGATAACAACTGGATAGTGAAGGAAATAGTTGAATTCACCCTATATAAATCAGTTATACATTTGAATTCCATCTTGGCTATGATATATTGATTTTACATCACTGAAATCAACCTGTAAGCCTTTCAGTGCAATCCTACAGCACAATCCATTGAAGTCAATGG
>NW_015332178.1:0-223 GCF_001447785.1 Gekko japonicus
CTCCTCACATGCACGCAAAGAGAGGGAAGGAGACATGGGTCCCTTGCACTTCACCCACCAGCACTAGCAGCATTTGCGTTTTAAAAAGCAGCAAAACCGGTGGCTCTCGTGGCTCTGAGACCAAACTGTGGCCCCCGACCCGGAAGGTGGACCACTGGCTTAAAGGAGCAGTGCCTCTTCCACATTCCAGAACATGTTCTGTCCTCCCCCTGAAAAAGGATGT
>NW_015332179.1:0-223 GCF_001447785.1 Gekko japonicus
TTTTCTACTTTCCACCACCACCAATTAAAAACAGCACCGTCCAGCATAAGACACGACACGTGACCAGGGATGGGCATGAACCGAGAAATGAACCGTGATTCAAGACTGAACCAGGGCGGTTCGTGGTTCATTTGGAACCGGTTCATTTGGTCATGTCGTTCCCGAATCCAAAAATGATCCACCTTCCCTCCCTCCTCCAGACAGCCTGGTGCTGATTCAATCA
>NW_015332180.1:0-223 GCF_001447785.1 Gekko japonicus
AACAAATAAGTTTGACACCTCTGTTTTAAAGGGTCCCAGAAGCCGCTGCACTAGTAGCTCCAATGAAACTGAGAAATCTGGATCGTTGGCAGGTTCCAGCCTGAATAAATGCATTGAGACATTTAACAATCTCAGGTAGGAGTTAAAGCCATTTCTGGATTCAGTAGGGTACAGAGCCCACAATGACACCAGCCAGCACGGTGGCAGACTCTAATCTGGAGAA
>NW_015332181.1:0-223 GCF_001447785.1 Gekko japonicus
GGGGCTGTCCTAAACACACATTTGGTCCATTCAGAGGAATTAGTTTTCAAGAAAGTAAAAGTGCATTTAAACTATTTCCATCATACTCAGAATGCCTGACTGTCTTTATCCTATGATGTGATATTTAATTCACTAAATTTATTTATCTGTAGGGGTGATAACTGATCTACAATGGGTTTTCTTCTACTGTGATATGCAAGAAGAGAAGAGATTGGATTTATAC
>NW_015332182.1:0-223 GCF_001447785.1 Gekko japonicus
AAATTATAAATAAATAAATATAAATAAAAAGCATCCATAAACAGGTGTGATAAAGTTGTTTCGTCACAACCTGTATAAAACATTGTTGCGCATAGGAAGCAGTGCTCAAAATTCTGCAACTCTCTCCCCAGAGAGACTCAAGAAGGCGGGCTCATGGAGGGAATGCCAAATGGAACAAAAACATCTTCAACCTGTTGGCGGAAGCTGGCTGTGGAAGCAGCTG
>NW_015332183.1:0-223 GCF_001447785.1 Gekko japonicus
ATCCAATCTCTTCTTCTTCTTCTGATGGCAGATTTGTTTATTTACTCCATTTGTAGAAGACAAAAGCAAGGGGGTGGGGGACTTAACCCAAAAGAATCCCAGTTCAAGGGTCAGATATTAAAACTGCTGAAAATCGGTACCAGCTGGGTAGTAGGAAAAACTTTTTTACATTTAAGAGTTGTGCAACAGTGGCATCAGTTCTTCACGCTTCGCCCCGTTTCAC
>NW_015332184.1:0-223 GCF_001447785.1 Gekko japonicus
GTGCAATCTTAAGAAGAGTTACACCCTTCCAAGTCCATCAACTGATCTGGACCTGTTTTCTTCAAAACAGTCTCCCCTGGTTCTTCCGCTGGTTGTGTCATTGTTTCATCTGTGATTGGTGCCAGTGGTTTCTCTTAAAATACAATAGTAAAGCAAAATTCCCCATTTATAGAGGAGGTTGTTTGTTGCATCTCTGGCCTATTCTACATGGGTGTTTTCCCTT
>NW_015332185.1:0-223 GCF_001447785.1 Gekko japonicus
AATGCTCTGATCAGTATTGCAGAGAAAATACATTTTATGTCATCATAATCAAAAGTGAGCAATACTCTTGAAGGACTGGTCAGTTTTTTTCAAGGTCTTCTCCTTCTGTGAACTCTGTACTGTAGTGGAAGTTAGATCTGATGAACTGCATACTCATAGCTTATGAAATTTCCTTTAACCCTTCTTTATATAAGTATGAAATTATGTTTGCCTCTAAATGGAA
>NW_015332186.1:0-223 GCF_001447785.1 Gekko japonicus
GCACCAGACACCGTGCCTTCTCTGGCTCTCGAGTCTTTAGCATCAGAACGACCAGCCGTTCCCCTTTCAGAGCTCATGTCGCTTCCGAGACCGCCTGTGTCCGATGGTTGTGTAGATAAAGAAATCCTCACAAGTGTACCTTTCCTGAGCAGTGTGACACGACACAACACAGCTGCCAGAATCGCAGTCGCATGGTTGCGGCCTTGCCTCGAGCATTCTGCTG
>NW_015332187.1:0-223 GCF_001447785.1 Gekko japonicus
TCAGCTTAGAGGGAACACTGCCTGCAGACTGAAGAAGGTTGGGGACCCCCGATGTAGAATACCTCTGAGCCATGCGCCTCGCCGGGGAGGGGGGGATACAGGAATCACTACTTCAGATGCTCTGCTGGAAGCTTAAGGGGTTGGGCAGTTCCCTTGCCTTCTTGTGACGCCCAAAGCCTCCTTCAGCACCCAATGACCTTGATGCACTGCGAGTGCTCAGTAT
>NW_015332188.1:0-223 GCF_001447785.1 Gekko japonicus
CAGATTGTAAAGCCCTTCAGGACTCATAGAGGGTTTTAGGGTTGCCAGGCAGCACCTGGCTACTGGCAGGAGGGCTGTGGGCAGGTATAAGGGGGAGTGGCTGTGATGCTGGCTGCAGCATCATGTCACTTCTAGTAAAAAACAAACAAAAAGAAAACGGAAGTGATATTGGTAACTCTAGGGATTGCCAAAAACTCTATAATGAAACCACAGAGTTTCCAGT
>NW_015332189.1:0-223 GCF_001447785.1 Gekko japonicus
GCGATTGTCTGTCGGCCTATTCAGCCCCTGCTGGGGTTCCTTTTGTTCCAAGCCACGGGGAACGGGAGACAGAAAGAAAGACACTGAACGCAGGTTTTCAGTGCGGCAAGATTTCGCCAGGCGAGCGAAGAATTCAGGGCCTTTGGGAAGCTAGCGTGCAGTTACCCTACACAGACTGAGTCCTGCAAAACCAACCATGGTACCTATCACGACTTTTAAAAAA
>NW_015332190.1:0-223 GCF_001447785.1 Gekko japonicus
CGACACCAAACTGGCTCTATGAAAACGAACGGACTGAAAAAGAACCCTGTCCAACGTGTGACATACCACAATGCAGGGGATTCCAAGTCGGTCGTTGAACGTGCGTGTTCTGGGCACCAAATGTGGGGATTTTTAAATGCCCCGTGCCTGTTCCCTTCACTGTTGCGTGTTTTGCTGCAGTTTTATATCCCTTCAGGCCCTATGGCAAGTGAGACGCGGAGGC
>NW_015332191.1:0-223 GCF_001447785.1 Gekko japonicus
CTTTTATCTTTTCCCCTTTGTTCCTGTATTTCCGCAGGGTATCTGTGGGCTTGCCAGGCTGCTTGTGTCAGTTTCAAGTGTATCCATCAGTTTCAAGAGGGTTTTTTCCCCTTTTCCAGAGTTTCTTTGCATCCCATTGGCAGTTTTTTCAGTGTTGTGCAGCACTTGCTAAATCTCCCTCCCCAACCCTTGCTTGGATTTATTCTGCTGTCATTCTAGGGTT
>NW_015332192.1:0-223 GCF_001447785.1 Gekko japonicus
CACATGCAGGTCCAAAGTTATGTGTAACATTAATAACTGCCCATGCCAGGATTACAAAGAATAAGTTTTACATTGTAGCCATTTTGATTACCACACAGGGTCAAAAAGATGAGGGGAATTTTCAACCCTTATCTGTTGTTGAGTATTGGTAGAAGTTGCCCTCTAAAAGAAATACTCAGAATGGACTAGTACAGGTGCCTTCCCTGAGTCTAGCAGATCCTTA
>NW_015332193.1:0-223 GCF_001447785.1 Gekko japonicus
ATGAAAGATTTACAATATGGCTGCAAATCTATGGATGCTTCCTAATGGGGTAAGTCCCAATAAACACAGTAGAACTTACTCCTTTGTAAGTGCACACAAGGATCGTATTGATGCTGCACATTGGTTAGCCTTCCAGGTGCCGCAAAGTTCTGTCTTGTTTTTTGCAGGAACAAACTGACTGGGCTGCACTTCTAGTATTTTTATTTATTTTATTTATTTTTTA
>NW_015332194.1:0-223 GCF_001447785.1 Gekko japonicus
CTCCTGAACCCCTGGTTCATGAACCATGAGCCAACCTGGTTCGTGCTGAAACCAGGGTTCATTTTGGGGTTCGTGCCCATTCCTAATCTGGACCCATAGAAAATTACTCCTTGAGAAATTACATCATAACTTCAACAACCTCTATCAACCTAAGTCTGGATTAGTTCATGCAGTGTGTTCTCCTTCTCAACACCACAGTGCAATCCATGCAATGGACATATAA
>NW_015332195.1:0-223 GCF_001447785.1 Gekko japonicus
TCCACTCCCAAATCTCCATGAATTTCCCATCTTGGTGGGGGCATCTCTATGAAAATTTGGTTATACATGGTTCCAGCTCAGCTTGCATCTTTTGCTTGGATAAAGACCATATTCCAGGCTTGTCTCAAAGGCTGTCTAGATGCTTTCTAGTCTCTCTGCACTTGCAGCTTCCTGTCTGTTGTGTTCTTTCTCTCCTTCTGATGGTTCCTCAGCTTTGCTTAGC
>NW_015332196.1:0-223 GCF_001447785.1 Gekko japonicus
CGTTTTTCACAGAGATAAGGTGGTCCTGTCTCCCGAACCTACATTTAGACCTAAGGTTAACTCTCAATTCCACAGATCCCAAGAGATCTGTTTACCATCATTCTGTCCAAATCCTGTACATCCAAGAGAATGGACGTGGCATACACTGGACGTCCGTCGTGTCCTGAAGGTTTTTCTACATAGGACTAAATCTTTCCGTAAATCTGAGTCGTTGTTCATCTCA
>NW_015332197.1:0-223 GCF_001447785.1 Gekko japonicus
CCACTAGTTCAGTAGGCTATAACAGGGGACTGGATAAATTCATGGAATATAAATCCATTCGTTGCTATTAGCCATGATGACCAAGTGGCACCTCTGTGTATAGAGGCAATAACCCTATAATGACCTTGCCAGGGTTAACAGGGAAGGCTTTGGCCTCCATGTCCTGTTTATGGGCCTTCAGGTGGCATCTGGATGGCCATTGATGCTAGACTAGAAGGCCCCA
>NW_015332198.1:0-223 GCF_001447785.1 Gekko japonicus
CCAAGGAGGACTCTGCAGAGCAAGGCAATAGCAAATCACCCCCACTTCTCAGTTGTTTTGAAAGCCCCTTGCTGGAGTTGGTATATAACCCAGGAGATTCCTAGTTCAAATCTCACCTCTCCCATTACCTCACCAGATAGCCTTAGGAAACCAATCTCACCTCATCATATAACCATATCATTATTATATAACAATACCCTACCTAACAGTGTTGTTATAAAGA
>NW_015332199.1:0-223 GCF_001447785.1 Gekko japonicus
CAACCAGGCAATGCTTTCTCCTTAGTATAACAGTCCACCTTTTTGCGTATCTGGGTATTTCCTGCTAGCTCCTCCCTCTGCTGTCAACACAATTTTGTTCTCTTTTAATACTGGAGCATCTAGAAAATGCTTATTCCAACCTGTTGCATTTCTGTGTCTTCTCTGTTGCTCCCACCTCCCCCATTTGATTCAAGTCTGGATTATCCCAATGCAGTCCTTTCAG
>NW_015332200.1:0-223 GCF_001447785.1 Gekko japonicus
GCCGGTACAAAATGCAGCAGCCAGATCATGACTGGGTTTCATCGGACAGATCACTAGTCTAACTGTGCTGGCTTCCACTGTGCTTCAGAGCCCGACTCAAAGTGGGGGTCTTCAGAGCCTGAACAGAGCGAATCCTCAGCAGAATTACACCTTGGTCAGCCCATTTACTTCCACGTGCTTTGCTTAGGGGAGCACTATCAATGGCCTGGGTCCGGAGCAATGC
>NW_015332201.1:0-223 GCF_001447785.1 Gekko japonicus
GGGGGGCTACCTTTAGTTTGTTTCTGCCCCTGTTTTATAAGGAATGTCCAGTGTATGGCGGTCTTTAATTGTAGTTGTTGGAGGGGCAGGGCTCGAAGGTTGCTCAGGGTTGTAATGTATATAATGAGCTACAAGCTGGATATACTGTACTCCTTGCTCAGAAAATTGGGGGAGTCATTACCTGATTTGTATAATGATGGGTATTATTGCAGGTTTAGAGTGG
>NW_015332202.1:0-223 GCF_001447785.1 Gekko japonicus
GACATGGAATCTAATATGTACAACAGGCTTATCTGTCTCTTCCCCCCCCATTTCAGTTTTATTCCCACTGTGGGTAGGAGGTTTTCCGCTAGGGAATGGTTTTGTGCTTTATTACCCCATTGTGTTTTCCTTTCAGTCATTTTCATTTCGCTCCACTTCATTTGGTCCCTTCTTCGGGTTATCAAATAGAAAACCCTTTTTTGCTAAGAGTCTCTCCCCCCCC
>NW_015332203.1:0-223 GCF_001447785.1 Gekko japonicus
CAAACCCATAATTTTATATCCAGGTCTGCTACTAGCTCTCAGCTCAGCTGCCTTCTTTTCTTGCTCTGTGCTGTTAATTTTCTGGGTTTTACGATCGCACTGGCACAGACTCCGTTCGTTCTGTCACAACATGTTTCGATGGGGAAATGGAATCTCTTTTAGAGTACTGTGAACATCTTCCCTCGGCTTTAAACTGATTTCCCAGGGCTATCCTGCCGCGTGC
>NW_015332204.1:0-223 GCF_001447785.1 Gekko japonicus
TTCAGAGAGAGGATTGCTGTGGGTGCTGGTGTGTGTGTTAAAGTTATGTCTGGGGGTGGAAGGAGTGGATAGAGAGAATATTTTCTTTCCTTTTCCAAAAATGCAAGAACTTGGGAGCAGTAGATGCAGCACAGACAAAAGGTAGGCTCTCCTTCGCACACAGAGTGATCAGTTTTTGGAAGTCCCAGGCATAAGATTGAGCGAGTCCCGGTAACTTAGATGG
>NW_015332205.1:0-223 GCF_001447785.1 Gekko japonicus
CAGAAAGAATGGGAAATAGACAGGAATGTGTATCTTCCTTTCCATTAGCAGAAAATTATATCTGGAAATAACCTGTGAGTTTGATGCAGTTACTACTGGTCTTTGACTCTGTGTGTGCCATTTCATCTACTGCCCTTGCAGATATTGCAAAAACAGAGGTGAACAGATATTCCCCACTGGTTATTTTGTTGTTGCTCTAGATTGCTCCATGTTGCTTTCCACT
>NW_015332206.1:0-223 GCF_001447785.1 Gekko japonicus
GTGTGCTGTGAGGGAACAGCCAGCATGTCATAAGAAATAAAACATTCCTAGCAGCCTGACACATATATCTGCGTAGACGCTGGCAATAAATCTCTGGGTGATTCACTGCTCAGGTCTCTCCTTTCAGCTAGCCTTCACTGAGCCCGGAAAGCACCATTCCTTTTTAAACCTGCTTCCTCACCTTGGTACTCGGATCCTTCTGGTCCAACATCCGTAACTGTAC
>NW_015332207.1:0-223 GCF_001447785.1 Gekko japonicus
GCTAATGAGCTCCTGCCACTCTTTTTCTAATAAATGACCCCTGCCTAGAAGAGAGCTGTGTGCTTTATGCTAGCTGGACAAGCAAAGGGGGGGAGCTGGCAACCGGCCCCATCCCGAGGAATTGGGTCGCCCAGTCCTACACTGAGCCCCCATGGCGAGACCTTGGCAAGAGAGGCCGCGTGGAGCTCTGCTGAAGTCCGATCTCCGCCTGGCTCGGAAGCAG
>NW_015332208.1:0-223 GCF_001447785.1 Gekko japonicus
GTATACTATCAGGTCCTGGTGATTTATTTATTTTTTCTGATTGCTTCGATTATTTCGGCATCTGTTATCGGGCTATTCAGTATATATTTTTGGTTTTCATTGAACGTCTTATTGTTCCACCTTGTTATATACTCTTTTGTTCTTTGAGGATTGAAAGGTTCTTGCTGGTACAATTTTCCATAAAATTTTTCAATTATTTGTTTAAGATCGTTATTAGTATTTT
>NW_015332209.1:0-223 GCF_001447785.1 Gekko japonicus
AATGCAAAATGCGTCTTCCGGCCCTCTCCTGGAGGCGCTTCCTCCGCCACGGCCTCTGCACCTCCAATGGGCTTGCTGGAGGGAGTCACTTTGCGCTCCGGAGAATCCCCGTACTGTAAAAGGAGGCAGAAGCTGGTCCCCCCCCCCAGTCACCCACCTCCTAGAAGAACCGTCAAACTCAGTTGGGGAAGGGTGGGCTGGATTTAGACACACACACACACAC
>NW_015332210.1:0-223 GCF_001447785.1 Gekko japonicus
TGTAGAGTGTTAATTGTTTTGGGAAAGAATCATGAAGACTGGTGTGCTTTGTCACCCACATGGATAGCTCTCGCCCTTGTCAACCACTCCAGTTGTCTTCCTAGCTGTTTCAGTTAACTGGGTTGATCATTAAAGCCCGCAAGAGCTTAGGCCAGAAGGCTGCAGAATAACAACGCTATTCGTGGTCCTTGTGTCAATAGGCAAATAACCTCTTTTAGTCTCT
>NW_015332211.1:0-223 GCF_001447785.1 Gekko japonicus
TATATTGTTTTTATGTTTCCAAATTAGAATTAAACACTAAATGACATGATAGCTGTTGCCAGTATTACCACCATTATAATATTTTCCTCTTTTGTGTCATGTTAATCTTTTTCATATAAAACAGACTATTTTGAAGAAATAAATACGTTAGCGAGAAAGGTGATATCAGTTGGTAACAAAAATGTCACATTTTAATCATGGCTAACAGATATTTGTTTTCCCC
>NW_015332212.1:0-223 GCF_001447785.1 Gekko japonicus
GAATTAACTGATTTATGAACTGATCTGATCTGATGAATTACTTAAAATTGATTGTTGGTTTGGAAAGGGTTATAGATAATAACCACACTTGTATATAGGAGGGAAATAAATTTTGTTCTAGTATGTTCTAGTAAGGGTTAATGATTTAAGATATTGCAAGGTTTAATGAATTAGTGAATTAAGAAGAAATAAGAGAAGACGTGTTTTGAATTATTTTGAGTTG
>NW_015332213.1:0-223 GCF_001447785.1 Gekko japonicus
CATGTCTTCATTTGAGTGCAGATTCAGTTTCCCTAAGTGGAGGCTAAATTTGACAAAGGCTGCAAGAGGAAGAGATTTTTCATTAAAAGTGTAAAATTCCAAACAAACAGCAAAGAGATGATAGACGAAAGAAGGATGCACTTCCTTTACCTTTATCTGCATAGTAACTCCACAATGTATTCCAAGTGAAAGCTACTTTCTAAGGCTGTGGTCACACGGCAAG
>NW_015332214.1:0-223 GCF_001447785.1 Gekko japonicus
TCAAGATCAGCCGCTGCAGCCGGCGGGAGAAGGAGGTGATCGCCTAGCGCCCCCTCCCCACAAGGGGGCGCCCCTCGCCGGACACCGCGGCCCGCCTGCCTGCCTGCCGCCGCCGCCCGGAGGAGACGACGTCGCCTTCGGCCCCCACGCTCTCCGGGCCGCGCCTGGATGCCTGTCCCGAAAGGGGCGCTCCGGCCTGCCCAGCGGGGGGCTGGCACGAGGA
>NW_015332215.1:0-223 GCF_001447785.1 Gekko japonicus
ACTTTCTGAAAACACTTTGCGGGCACCAGGTAAAGGGTTGGCGGGCACCGCGTTGGGGGTCTGTGCTGCAGCCTGTTGGACTTTTCATCGGAGGGCCGCGAGCTTACGAACCAAAGGAGGGAGGTGAGGTGAAGGCAGAGGAGAGAAAACAACCAAATATTTAGCTGCGTGGTTAGCTGACATAGATAAAGAACGACCGGTTACACATAAGACAAAAATGTAA
>NW_015332216.1:0-223 GCF_001447785.1 Gekko japonicus
AAGAACATGCATTTCGGGATAAGCACCGCCAGAGCTGGATCCGGGTGACTGTAGCGTGAAGATGATATCCTCTTCCGGGGGAATAGTTGCTTATCCGGAGCAGCCCAAGGGAAAAAAGAGTCCTATTCAGATTTTTCAGACTCTCTCAAGCTTAGATGTACCTTCTCAGTAGCCACTGTTGCCCAGAAAGTGTTGTGTAGTGGTTAGAGCATTGGACTAGGAT
>NW_015332217.1:0-223 GCF_001447785.1 Gekko japonicus
ATCTTCTCTGTGAAAGCCGGCTTGTTTTAGTTTACAGCATTGCCCTAACACCAGCCACAATCTAGTTCCTTCCTCATATGGAAAGCACGTCATGGAGAAACTTCACAGAAGACCCCAGCAGAACCCTCCTTTCCATCACCTCACTATCTCAGCATAAGGTATGCTGCTGCTGTACTAGATGAGCTGTGAAGTGGCCAAGCCATTCATTTCAAGTTCAGATCCT
>NW_015332218.1:0-223 GCF_001447785.1 Gekko japonicus
AAAATAAATAAATTGGAGTTCATATTGATGCTGGTGAACATATGGATGCATTTGTGCTCAGAATGTCCATTTGATAATCAAAAATTATCCTCCTCCTCCTTCTTCCAGCAGGTGTGCAGGACTGCTGCATGCCACATGCACAAATTGCAACCAGAAGCCACCATGCAGTTCCAAACATGGAATTCAATGCTGCAGATGGCTACAAGCACAGACAGCTTCAAGA
>NW_015332219.1:0-223 GCF_001447785.1 Gekko japonicus
GACTGGGTTCCTGGCTAGACTGGAGGCTGAGGAACAGTGGGCGGCAAAGGCAAGGCAAAGTCAGGCACAGTGGAGGCAAGAGTGCCCCAAGAGCCATGAACAGCCGCTCATCAGGTAACTCAGGATCCAGCCACGTGGTGCCAACTCAAGGAAGCAAAGCTGGCTAGCAGAATTAGAAGGGAGGCAAATTCTGAACATGTTGGGTATTACATGTTAAAAACAC
>NW_015332220.1:0-223 GCF_001447785.1 Gekko japonicus
GATTTTACTGACCATTTCCCACCCCTGCTCACCAGCCTTGCCTGCCTTATTGTATCCAACAGCATTCCACAGCCATGGGAACAGCGGGCCTGGCTCTGGCTTCCAGCCCTCTTCTCTGTCCATCTGCTCCACTGAGAACCAGCTTGGTAGTGGTGATTAAGAGCAGGGGGCGCTAATCTGGAGAACTGGGTTCCATTCCCCGTTCCTCCACATGAAGCCAGCT
>NW_015332221.1:0-223 GCF_001447785.1 Gekko japonicus
CAATGCTTTTTGGAAAACTTAGATCATGGATTGAAGAAAATAACATCCTTGGGAATGTGCAGGCTGGCTTCAGGAAAGGAGTAGGTACTATTGATCATTGTAATATCCTTTAATATCTAGTTGATAAATATACGAGGTCTGGAGAAGGTATACTGGGAGCAGCCTTTGTAGATCTTAAATCAGCATTTGACACTATTTCTAGGCCCAGATTATGGGAAAAGTT
>NW_015332222.1:0-223 GCF_001447785.1 Gekko japonicus
ATAGTTTTCGTTATATATTTCATGGCTGTATTTTGTGTTATCTTAGCAACTCTTCCCGTGAACTCCCTTTGTGGCTAATCTTTATTTGGATGCAAGGCTGTTTTCTGTCTCCACTATAGTTTCTCTTATAATTCTGGCTTCTGACAGACAGACAGAGAGAGAGAGAGCTAATGTCATTCCCATCTTTAAAAACAGTTCCAAAGGAGATCCGGGAAATTACAGG
>NW_015332223.1:0-223 GCF_001447785.1 Gekko japonicus
TGGACCCATTCCAGTCTGGCTTCCACCCCGGCTGTGGGATGGAGACAGCTCTAGTTGCCTTCATGGACAAGCTCCGCAGGCAGCTGGATTGAGCCAGGTCAGTGCTGCTGGTGTTGTTAGATCGTCCCAGCATCGTTTTACACAGTTGGCCATGATATTTTGGCCCATCACCTCCCCAACATAGGAGTCTGTGAGGTAGTCTTGAAGTGGCTTACCTTGTTTC
>NW_015332224.1:0-223 GCF_001447785.1 Gekko japonicus
TTCCTGCCCAAAATTAGCCCTGGGTATGTCTGATATACTTCACCACACAGATCTGATCATATATTTTGAAAATGGTTTTGGGTAATGCACTTTGAGTGTGCTGTTCACACATATTTCAGACTGAGTGTGAAATGGACAGCAGTGCCCTAAATTCCTCAACCAATTCTTTTGAGGCAAAGAGAAAGGAGATTCCCCCCCCCCATGACCTTCCATAACTCTCACT
>NW_015332225.1:0-223 GCF_001447785.1 Gekko japonicus
TTTTGGTAATATTGCAAGAGGCTCTTCTCTTCTGCAGGTAGCACTGCTTCAGTACTTGCTAAGCTGATGTCCACATCTTCTTCCATCCACATCTAAGCAGAGTTATACCCTTCTCAGTCAATGAGCTTAGGAGGATGAAACTCAGTTTAGGATGTTACTATTAATCATATATTAATAGATTAATCATAGATTCAGTGGGTAGCCATAGTGGTCTGAAGCAGCA
>NW_015332226.1:0-223 GCF_001447785.1 Gekko japonicus
ACTTCCTACATAAAAACCAACTCTTCTTCTACTGGGCTCAAATGAAGGTATTGGCCATCACATACAAAGAAGCCCTTCATGGCCTTGGACCTTCATAGCTGCGAGACCACCTTTAACCCCTATGCTCCACCATGACAGCTTTTCTCATCCGCGTAGGGCCTTCTGTAGGTGTAGCCAGTTTGGTGTGGTGGGTCACAAGCGCAGACTCTAATCTGGGAGAACC
>NW_015332227.1:0-223 GCF_001447785.1 Gekko japonicus
GTGAAGGAGCTAGAGAAGATCCTTCGGTGTAATATGAACCAGGGACACTCTCCTAGATCTTGGGCGTGATGCTACACCCACCGCCCAGCAAAACGCCACCCACAGCTTAAGTTCTGCCATCTCCATACCTTACATATTTGCATTTCCCTCATTTCGCATAATGTCCCACTCTGTCTTCCCATTCTCAATTCCCTCAATTCCCATGGAGTTGCTGTTGGCTCTG
>NW_015332228.1:0-223 GCF_001447785.1 Gekko japonicus
GGAGTTTCCCAACCTAGATCTGGCAGCCCCACAGGCCCCACAGCCTCCTCCCATCACCCTGCTGCATCCAGGGACAGGGCAGAGATGGGGTTTCTTTCCCCCCCTTGCAGGTACATCCTTGCAAGTGAAACAGGGAGTTCATTCCACAACAGGAACCGCAGATGCAAAATAGGGTTTTGGCTGTGTGGAGTGAAGTTGCCATCTCCAGGTTGGGAAATGCCTG
>NW_015332229.1:0-223 GCF_001447785.1 Gekko japonicus
TTGATGTATGTATGTCAGAAAGTCAGTATGTAAATGTGGCTCAGTTTCTAAGAATGGTGGGACATTTGCAGTTCTGCCATTTAAAAAAATGCAGACACTTAACATTTGGTGAAGGGGGAATGACCGATGTATTTGTTTCCTTAACATATCCCACTTCTAAAAATCTTCCTTTCTGTTAAATAATAATTTGTGTAGCACAATTCTGAGCATATTTACTCCAAAG
>NW_015332230.1:0-223 GCF_001447785.1 Gekko japonicus
CTCAGACTCAGGGGGGAGTCCCATCCTCCACCCACCCGTGCTTGCCGTCTTAGCCACCGATCAGTCACCCTCTTCCCCTACGCTTTCTCCCACCTACCACTGCCTCCGCCTGGCTGGCTTACTGGGCAGTAGCATGGGGGCAACAGTGTCAGTGGCCAGTTTTGACTTTTGGAAGAGAGAACTCTGTGTTATACTTTGGTGCCTAAACCTTCTGATTTAATAT
>NW_015332231.1:0-223 GCF_001447785.1 Gekko japonicus
TGCTGTAATAAATTACTACTGCTACTGCTATATTTAAAAAATAATTAGAACCCAAGGGAAAAGACACACTGAGCATGTGAAAAATGTATAAACATGTACAGAACAAAATGGATGTTATACAGGTGCAATACATGGCTGGAAACACAGTTCTTTAATCAGAATTTGTATACAACACTTCTGAACTTTCACAAGTTAGAGCATGTATTTAAGAAAACTGACCAGT
>NW_015332232.1:0-223 GCF_001447785.1 Gekko japonicus
CTTGATGCTGTTGTCTTAAAACTACACCTTAATGGTCAATTCTTGCCATCAGTCTTGTACTGTGTGTCCCTTCCTGCATCACAGAATCCGTTCATCCTCACATGGTCTGATCCATGTTTGGTCTCATTTTTTAGTCTACAGTGATTCACCATGAGCCATGTAGCAGCGAGTGTATTTCTGAATAATTCTAGGCCTGACTATAAGGAAGGCCGAGCGCAGAAGA
>NW_015332233.1:0-223 GCF_001447785.1 Gekko japonicus
GAAGCAGATAAAGATCCTGAATGAAGAAATCACAATTCTGAAAGTACATGTTGGCCAATCTTCCAAGAAAGATCACAGAAAAAGGACACTACTTGCGCAAGGATGACTTGGTTTGTTTTGTTTTGCTTTCTTTAAAGCTGTCGGGACAAGAACATCTTGAGGGTACTGGAAGCAGAGACTTAATGTTATTTATAAGTTACTAGGAAAAAGGCTCGTTGTGGAA
>NW_015332234.1:0-223 GCF_001447785.1 Gekko japonicus
GTGTTGTTGTTGTTTTTTTTGGGGGGGGGTTCTTTCAGTAAACTTCTCCCTCAACATTCCCATTTCAGCCCAAATGTGCGCTGCAGAATATATTGCTTAGTTCCATGGCACAGTCAGTATCTCAACTGCCACACTAGTTAGAAGAGAAATTACAGTTTCCCCAGAGACAACATAAAGTGGGAAGGTAACAGCGTTCTTCCGTGCACCTTGGTGTTTAGTCATG
>NW_015332235.1:0-223 GCF_001447785.1 Gekko japonicus
AAAAATTGCTGGTTTCTTAACACCGGAAGATTTTGAGCTAGAAACAGATATTTAGGTAGTACGTTCATTTTGACCGCGGCTATTCTACCCATTAACGAGATCTGTAAATTTTCCCAACGATGTAAGTCTGTTTTAATCTCCTCGAGCAGCTTATAATAGTTATCTTCTATAAGTGTTGTGCTTTTGTTTGATACTGTTATTCCTAAGTATTTGATTTTTTTCA
>NW_015332236.1:0-223 GCF_001447785.1 Gekko japonicus
TAAATAGATGTTGTCTTCTCGCTCTCTCACATCTAGGTGCTCAGCTTGCATTCCGTTGCTGGCAGCAGCACTCAGAAGTATCCTTAACATGGTATGCCTGGCTACAGGGAAGAATGTCTCGTCAAAACCTTCTCCAAACGTTAGTAAGTATAATATGTTGTCGAAGAGGAATTTCACATTACCCTTTTTCTTTCTTTTTAATCCCCTGAAACCAGGGTAGTTT
>NW_015332237.1:0-222 GCF_001447785.1 Gekko japonicus
TTGCAGAAAGAACAAAAGTAAGTTCAAAATATTTTTAAGCAATAATTTTAAATGGAACTCTTTTAAGTCCATTTTTTTTTAAAAAAATTATATTTACAGGAACATGGTAAAAAGACTTATCCCAAAGCTTAATACTCAAGAATATAGTTCACATTGTCCCATAAATCTTCACCTCTGTGAAGTTCCCCATCTTTCTGCAAGTGCCTAGCTGACAACAGCAAC
>NW_015332238.1:0-223 GCF_001447785.1 Gekko japonicus
CCTCTTCAAAATGCTAATAGCAGTGCAGAGAGCACAGTTTTGATTAGAAAATGACCAAGTGGGGGTTGAAGGGTTAAATCCCCTCTCTACCCTCCACTCATGGTTCTCAATCTCCCAAACACACAATTCTCCTTTTGTACATGAGCAGAAATCCACAGTCATCGTCATGACTTTGTGCCGCTTATCAGCAAAGAGGCCAAGTCATCAGTCACAAACAAAAGGC
>NW_015332239.1:0-223 GCF_001447785.1 Gekko japonicus
AGGTTAGGCCATTATTATTATTGCAGTTATAGGGAGGCGTCTTCATGATCAGGAGAGGCAATTGACAAGCACCTTGAGCCATAGGCATGATTGGAGGTTCATACAAAGTCCATCATTCATCCCTTCTCATAACATTGGCGGACTTTCAGAGGAAAACAGTCTCCTTTAAACTTAATCACATAGCCCAATCAAAACGCATGGGGAGAAATTTCAGCATATTTTT
>NW_015332240.1:0-223 GCF_001447785.1 Gekko japonicus
ACCAACCATTCAGCCTAGATTCCAAAATGACTATGGGAAGAAAATCTGATTTTAACCTTGAGTTTCTGGCAGATGGGCCACAAGTTTTGGCAACTTTGGGTCTTTCGTTGCAATCTTCCGTCTTTGAGTGGGGCAGGAGTATTTTCTGATGTGGAGCCATAGGTAGAGCCAGCATGCTCGGTTGCTGCTCTGCCTCAGAGATGTTTTGAAACATGCAAGGATT
>NW_015332241.1:0-223 GCF_001447785.1 Gekko japonicus
ATAGGTCAGTAGTTTGAATCAGCCAGAGGAAAAACTGCATGATTCAAAGAGAGGGGGACGTCAGGATCCTGGCAGACTGAAGTATTGCCTCAGCACTGGTCTTCTGAAGCTATCCGAGGACTAAAATAGTCCTGCAGGGAGATGTCTGTACCAGGTTCCACCTCTGTTCTCTTTTGAAGGAGTTTCTCTCAGATCCAGGGATCCCCAACTTTCTTAAGCCTGC
>NW_015332242.1:0-223 GCF_001447785.1 Gekko japonicus
AAAAATGGTTGGACCTCCCTTAACAGTCTTGGATCCAACAAAGTATGTTAAAACATGGCGGCTTCAAGGTCGTCATTCAGGCGTTAGGCAACGAAGGCCAGACCCGAAAAAGAACTGAGTGAAGTTGGTGACATGTCTGAAGTTTGGAAACGGCTTTAAAGTAGAGGCAAGTCTGTGGTGCATGAAAATAATATTGTTTTCAACAGGGGTCATTTCGTAGAAA
>NW_015332243.1:0-222 GCF_001447785.1 Gekko japonicus
GGGGGGGGTTATTGAATAACCAGTACTTTGACTGGGAGAGGTTTTGAAGAGTGAGTTCACCGACAGTTGCTTAAACTGCTGCTCATAATGCTGAAAAGGGTGCTGGAGTCATTCCAACCTGCTCAGAAACCGTAGGGGGAGGATCGAACTCTGGCTAGTAAGTTGTTTTAGTGGAGGACTGAGCTATATAGGGCTGTCAAGCCAGGCCTCAGAACCAGCAAG
>NW_015332244.1:0-222 GCF_001447785.1 Gekko japonicus
CCCCCCCCCAGCTAATTAAAAATTACTCAACCAAAGTTCTAATTGATTAATCTACTAATTAAAAACATGTAGTGCTTATCACAACCAACTGAGACAGACAAGTTCAAATGCACAAAAATGTACGAATTTGGTGAACATATGTCTCAACAGGACGAGGTACGTTATCTGTTTTTATGTCTATATATCCATATCTATCTATCTAGATACATGTGTGCGTGCGCA
>NW_015332245.1:0-223 GCF_001447785.1 Gekko japonicus
TGGGTGGTGAGCACTACTGAGACCTTGTTCTATTCCCAAGACTTGCATCAGTTCTTTCCAGAACTTAGCCATGAGCTGTGATCCACGGTCATAGATGATCTTGTGGGGGAGGGAATGTAACCGCACAATGTGCTGCATGAATAGCTTGGCCAGCCCTTTGGCTGAAGGTAGTTGCGCACAGGGAATAAAATGTTCCTGTTTTGAAAACAGGTCAACCACCACC
>NW_015332246.1:0-222 GCF_001447785.1 Gekko japonicus
AGCAACTACACCAAGGAATAGGCTGCACTGGAAGCTCTTTCCACTATGTGCTAGTTCTCTAATGGCAAGGATTATTCATTTACCTTCGGCAGCATTAACCCACACGTAGAACATAGTGGTTGACTTCCAACATACCTTAGTCTATGTACTTATATACCGGGACTGAAATAGGTAGAGTGATGTAATACATTTGAATGTATTAGCTCATGTTTAATGCCTGTT
>NW_015332247.1:0-222 GCF_001447785.1 Gekko japonicus
CTGAACTTGCTTAGCTTCTGAGATCAGATCAGATCAGGCTAAACCGTGCTGCCTTCTTTCTCCTGGACTACACTAGCTCTTTACAAAACAGACTTTCTCCTCTTTACCTAAAAACGGACGCTGCGCTTGTGTATACTCCCTAAGGAACTGTAACAGCCTGCGGGGCTCTCTGTCAGGCTAGCTTGAAGGATGAATTCCTGTTCATGAAAAATGTAAAGCCAC
>NW_015332248.1:0-222 GCF_001447785.1 Gekko japonicus
TATTTAAAAGCACGATGAACCCCAACCCCTGAAGACCTTGCAGCCCGAAGTGTTGTGGTCTGTTCTACAATGTTGTTATGCTTCATGTATGACCCACATGGGACATACCCGACATACATAGGTGTAATCAGCTAGGAGTTTATAAAGAGTCTTCGCCAAAATGGAGGACAAGGGGAAACACGTAGTGTCCGAATAGGATCTGGGAGACCCACATTCGAATCC
>NW_015332249.1:0-222 GCF_001447785.1 Gekko japonicus
CATCTCATCTTTCCTACTGCTGCTCTGAGCAGAGGTGGAAAAAAACAATAACATGGCCACCAGGGAAACAATGTAATGTCACATCCAGAAAACCCTGGAAGTGATGTCAGTTCTCTCTAGGAATCAGCAAAAATGCTATGATGTCATGCCATCACTGGAGGCTGCCGTCCTACTCTCCTGCTGGTTGCCAGGAAAGGCCTGACAACTCTGGTGGGGGAGTGA
>NW_015332250.1:0-222 GCF_001447785.1 Gekko japonicus
GGAGTCTTCATTCGCTAACCATGAATATTATAATACGATGAAGTTGCCTTAACCAGGTATAAAGATAAGTGGCAGTTTGTTGGTTTGTTAAATTTATGTGTGTATTTAGCTGATGTATTAATGTAAAGAATAATCTGTAGAGTTAAAAGAATTATTGTTATGGTGTTTATATAAAAATATAAAATAAAAAATTGTTTTGAAAACGGAGATGAGCACCGCAAC
>NW_015332251.1:0-222 GCF_001447785.1 Gekko japonicus
CCCGGCTTGCGTCAGGTGTCCTAAACAGTCTTTGCTTCAAAGCACCTTTGTTGTTCCAAATGGGTGTGCCAAACCCCTCTGGGCACAAAGAAGGCTTCTTGCTAGTGAATCTCCTCCAGAAAGTCACTTTATGAACGTTGGTCTGTTCAAATTTTAACTGTTAGGATAGCGTTCAGTGTTCAGCTGCTGCCGTTCACGTCTGCTCTCGTCGCCGCCCGGAAC
>NW_015332252.1:0-222 GCF_001447785.1 Gekko japonicus
GTGCTTTTGCAGAAGAGTGACCCAGGGAAGCCTTAAAAACGTGGCTCCCTCTGACCCATTTGGGAAGTGGAACAATCCCTTCCGGCTGCTGCGTGGAGAGCCCGGGTGTGGTCTGCGCATGCACAGGGTCCTCAGCTCTGGGCTGGGAGGTACCTGGAGATTCTGGGGGTGGAGCGCAGTGAGGGCGGGGTTTCGGGAGGGGCGTATTGCGAGAGAGCCCAC
>NW_015332253.1:0-222 GCF_001447785.1 Gekko japonicus
CAATCCTAAGCAGGTCTTCTCAAAAGTAAGCCCGGTTTTATGTACTGAGTCTCAACTCTCAGGAGAGTGTTTTTAGGATTGCAGCTGCATTACCTGAAGTACAAATCAAACCTGCCAGATTACCACAGCATTACTCCCCCCACCAATGATAAAAGAATATGGGGGCCCAGAACAACTCCGTAAGCTAGTTCAGTAGAATCATAGACCCATAGAGTTGGAAGG
>NW_015332254.1:0-222 GCF_001447785.1 Gekko japonicus
GGGGGGAGATGTCAGAGGGGGGAAAGGGGAGCCGGGGAGGGGACGGGAGGAGTGAATCACAGCGCCACGATCGATATGGTCGGCTTTTCCTCGAGAGCCTCTGGCTGAGACCCCCAGATGTGCTGCGGCCATTCCCCCCCTCCCCTGGCCGCTGAAAAGTGAACCTGGAGTTGCTGGAGAAGGCACAGGTCCAATTACCGCCACCTGACAATCATGCAATTA
>NW_015332255.1:0-222 GCF_001447785.1 Gekko japonicus
TAAAGTCAATTTTCCCTGAGTCTTCTAGAAGCTAGTTGGCTAAATGTCTATGCACGTGCAGGTTTCTGGGATTTTAAAGTAGTCCTAGGATACCTTTAAAGCTAACACTGGGTCATAAACATCTGGGTGGGTCAGCACCCATCTTGTCAGAGGCATATGATGTTCTTGCTTGCAAAAACTTATGCTACAATGAACTGTTATTTCTCTAAGTAGCCAAAAGAT
>NW_015332256.1:0-222 GCF_001447785.1 Gekko japonicus
TATTTTTAAAGCACCAGTGTGACTTAAGAAGCTTTAATAAATAATTAAAGCACAGAAATCAACTTCTGCTTCCAGAAACAAAATATTTATGTAGGACCTATGGCAGCGTTCTCAGGTTAGGTACACTGGAAAATCTCAAGAGGTGCATTATTCATCATTTTCTGGAACTGTGTACCTAATCCTCAAGAGACTAAACAAAACAAACTTTCTTTGTAAACGTCC
>NW_015332257.1:0-222 GCF_001447785.1 Gekko japonicus
ACGCACTTAACCATGACACTAAACTGGCTGTAAGATGCAGGCCACCCAACTTTTTCTTCCTTAGCTGCGGCAGAATAGAGTGGCATTCCACAGGGAGTCACCATAAAAGCCCCCCCACATTTTCACAGCAAGCAGATCAGTATAAACGCAGGTGAAACCTGTCCGAGGTCAGAGGCTTGCCACAAAACCGGCTGGCCATGAAAATAGCCGAAAGCGGTGATC
>NW_015332258.1:0-222 GCF_001447785.1 Gekko japonicus
CGGGAGCAGCTGTACACCTGTCAGAAGGCTCGCCTGTCAGCTGCGGAGCGGCTCTGCCATTACTGCCTGACACCTCCGGAGTGGTGTGTGTTTGTACGGTGATTATTACCTGTCCCTTCCGCAGTGGCTGCACAGCTTTACGGTTATTGCCTGTCACCTCCGGAGGAGCCGAGCGGCTGGCAGGTCATTGGCTGCTCACGCCTGCAGCGCCTGCCTGCTCGC
>NW_015332259.1:0-222 GCF_001447785.1 Gekko japonicus
CTGCTCTGCCACTGAGTTCTGGACATGCATTTGCATAGGAAGCTTCTTTCCAAGTGAGACCGCTGGTTCACCTAGCTCAGTACTGAAAATTGCTCTTCAAGGTGTCAGGCAGAGAAATCTCTCCCCCACTCCAAGCCATGTCCCCAAGAGCCTTTTGGCTGGAAATGCCCGGGACTGAAGCTGAGCCCTTCTGCATGTAAAACAGGTGCTCTGCCACTGAGC
>NW_015332260.1:0-222 GCF_001447785.1 Gekko japonicus
ATCAGATTTAATCCTGCGACCCATGTTAACTTTCTGGAAAAAAGTACATAAATCGCTTCTCCCGGCAGTATCCAGGTACTTACCTTTCATTCATCAAACTTGGTTTAGAGATGCAGTCACTTCGTTTCACCTATGTAGCTGGAAAAGGGCAAGAATGACAAGGTATGGTGATATAGCAACTACAAAGGGGATTCTACCTAAATCAGTTATAGAACATAAATT
>NW_015332261.1:0-222 GCF_001447785.1 Gekko japonicus
GGGAATTTCCCAGCCATTTCTCCTGACACTGAAAGCGCACAATACCTCCAACTCTGAATTTTATATGGAAGTAAATGAATGAAATGTCACAAGACACATCTGTCTGCACATTTATTCTTTCTTCTCAAGAGATTAAGATAATCCAGAACATGAACAAATCAGAAGATCAGGTTCAACCTTGTAATACAGCTTTACGTGTATAAAGGAAGTCAAGATTGTTTA
>NW_015332262.1:0-222 GCF_001447785.1 Gekko japonicus
GTCTGTGAGCTCCTGTGCTGGCCTCCAAAGCAGCATCCAGTCAGCCATGTGCTACAGCCAGGTCTGCTGCATGCCGTGCACCCATGGCACCCATGGCACTGTGCCCTTCGCTAACGCGGATGAACACCAGTTGCTGCGAGGCTCCACTCGCACCGGATGCTGGCCCGAAGAGGAACCTCCGCCCTACAACCCACAATGCGGGTAGGCCTTCCTTGAAGACAT
>NW_015332263.1:0-222 GCF_001447785.1 Gekko japonicus
TCCAACCCAGAGTTGCCCAGCTGCTGTTTGAAGAGTCACCCCTTGTGGCCGGCGACTGTCCTCCCTGCCCCCTCTAGGAATGCAAGGACAGTGGCAGGTTGGAACTGGCCTAGAAGGAGGCTGCACCATCTCTGTGCGTGTGTGCTTATCCTGGATATTTGTATAGTGTTGCCAGACCCCCGGTAGAGGCAGTGGTCCCCTGCTGCCATTCCCCACCTCCCC
>NW_015332264.1:0-222 GCF_001447785.1 Gekko japonicus
ACTGGTTTGATGGCAACATGTAGTTCATGGGCATTCATTCATATTGCAAAAAAGAGAGTAAAAACTTTATAAAACAGATAAAAGAAAATAAAGGGGTTATAAAGGGAACAGGTTTGTAGTAAAATTGAACTGATCAGGAGGACACTTTTTATAAAGGAAACTGGGTTGAAGTTTTAATGTCTGGAAAATTTTAGGCAGGTTTTTAATGTTGCATTGCTTATT
>NW_015332265.1:0-222 GCF_001447785.1 Gekko japonicus
TACCACCTGGAGGTTGGCAACTCTAACCCTCCCAGAGTCGGTGTGGAAATACAGAAAGGGAATAAAGATGTGTCAGGCATGGGGAGCTTATTCAAAACCTAAACTTCCCAATGATCCCCACAGAAGGGTACTCACAGAATCACCGGTCATTGGGGGCAATACAGCCTCTATCTGAGCATTATTCCATTCAATTCATGTCATTTTAATTTATTTTACAAATTA
>NW_015332266.1:0-222 GCF_001447785.1 Gekko japonicus
TAAAAGAATAAAAATATTAATTAAAAAAATTCAAATATTGACCTATATTCCTAGTCATGGGCAGCTGTGAGAGCAGTTCTTGGCAGGTCCATAGCCATACTCAGCTCCGTTGGGGCTTACTCCCAGGACAGTGTTTGTCTTTGTTGATTTAAAACACTTTCATCCCATTTTGTCTTCTCAGACTCAAGGCGGCTTAGAATCTTAGGACTGCCCCAATGTGTT
>NW_015332267.1:0-222 GCF_001447785.1 Gekko japonicus
ATGAAACAAATGGGCCCCTGTTTGCCCATGGTCTGTCTCTCTACTGAAGTGAAAAATTTATTTTACAGCAAAAGAACAAATATTCCAAGATGAAGATGGCAGCTCTTCTTATCCAGGCCTATGTCCGAGGCTGGAAGGTGAGAGGTGTGGCACACTTGGAAACTGAATGTAGCCAGGCTTTTAGGGGTCCTATGAATTACATTTTAAAAAGCATTCAAAATG
>NW_015332268.1:0-223 GCF_001447785.1 Gekko japonicus
CTGTTTTTTGTTTCTTGTCCTTGGCCCTTACTATACCACACTGACGCATGTTCCTTGGAGTACAGGAGGTTAAAAGTCTGTGTACCTGGATCAAAAAGTTACCACACAGATATGGAGAAAGGGTGCTATATAGTTGAAATGTTTTATAGAGCAAACAATCCAAGAGCTGATAAATAAAGCAAGTGGTGCTCATGGGAGCATTCTGCTAGCAAGACTAGCGTTA
>NW_015332269.1:0-222 GCF_001447785.1 Gekko japonicus
CGCGCACTTAACCACTACACCAAAAAGGGTGCAAGGCTTGAAGGGGGGGTTATTTGAATTAAGGTGCTTTAATCAACTTTAATTGAATCAAGTCAAGGGATTTAAATGCCCCCCGACAAAAATAATAATTCCTGGCTGTGGGCCTGGCTGCCGCTTTGGGTGACTCCTTCCATCCTCTGAATTTGCATACAACTAACCCAAACTAATCCTGTCCAGCCCACG
>NW_015332270.1:0-222 GCF_001447785.1 Gekko japonicus
TCCCGCAGGAAATGACCCCTGCTTGGGACCAACAAACCTGAAGGACCGCCTACACCCATATCAACCTACCTAACCACTCCAGTCATCTTCAGGGGCACTTCTTTGGGTGTGCCTGCCATCTAAGGCTAGATGTGTAGCAATCTGAGACAGGGCTTTCTCTGTTGTGGCACCAAAAATATGGAATTCCTTCACCAGGCTGTTCTCTCTCTCTCTCTCTCTCTC
>NW_015332271.1:0-222 GCF_001447785.1 Gekko japonicus
CACAGAGACCACGAAGAAGATCATGTAGTTATACCTTCCATACTAATGGTATTTATTACATTGTCACCTGCCTACCTTCCACCACAGAACTTAAGTGACATACCTGAGGTTCCCAGGAACTAGTGACCCCTACCTGTTTAGTTGTTGTTTTTTATGCCCCCCATAAGGGATTTTTTAAATTTGCATTTTCTATGAACTACAACGAAAATTAGGGAGGGGATC
>NW_015332272.1:0-222 GCF_001447785.1 Gekko japonicus
TCCCAAGTGATTCAGAAAGTCTTCAGAAGGTCTGGGAATTATGGATTCTCTTTAAACCTCCTTCTCCTCGCACGTAGAGGGGAAGATGTATTGTATATTAATGATGAAAAAGATGCTACCTGCTGTCAACCTCTGGGACAAGACTTTAATAGTCCACGTGAATTGAAATAAATATGTGGAATGTTCATTAATCTGGCTCAGTGTGGTGTAGTGGTTAAGAGC
>NW_015332273.1:0-222 GCF_001447785.1 Gekko japonicus
GCCGGACCAACTACTACAATCCAAGTCATTTTTAAACCCGTTCATTCACCAAGTCGCTCTCTCTGTCCCCTCTGCTGTCCTCCATCTCCTGCCGTCACTTGCTGATCTCCCCCAGTTGTAGTGCATATATTTTTTATGGTTTGTTTCCCCAGCATTGCTTAAAATGGTACCCATGGTGATAAGCACAATGCAAATACTCTGACAGATGGATACAGTTGCAGA
>NW_015332274.1:0-222 GCF_001447785.1 Gekko japonicus
GCTACAAGCCCGGCACGACCTCCAGCTACTTGATTTCCAGTCACTTGAGGACTTTGGGGGTGACCACCTCCCCCTCCTCTTCCCTGAACTACGATGGGGGCGGGCACCTGCTCCAGCGGCCCGACTTTGGCACCCGGCTGAGCCCCAGTTACGGCCGGGTCCCAGTGAGGCCCCCCGGCAGCGGAGGGCTGAGTGGCGGGGCCAGCTACTCCTTCGGCACCA
>NW_015332275.1:0-222 GCF_001447785.1 Gekko japonicus
GGGTAAAAATGCAATAAATAAAATAAAATTAAAAAATCATTCCTCAGACCCGGTCCATTGTAGAATGCTGACTCAACTGAGCATCCCTGCTATGTACATGAGTTTTCCTATTTCCCCACCTAGCTCAGTATTCACTCTGGCAGTGGTATTCTAGGCTCTTATAAAGAGGAAGGCCTTTTCCAATACCTGATACTTGAAATGAGAGATACTAAGGAATTACAA
>NW_015332276.1:0-222 GCF_001447785.1 Gekko japonicus
TCATATGAGACTGTAGGGGAGACTGGACAAGCCATGAGTCATTTTAAGGGATAAGAAGAGGTCTTTCCAGTTGTTAAATTATTGATATATAATTTATTATTGATGTATAATTTAAGATGGGATCTGGCTATTTCCACCTCCAACTATCCATAAATTTTCATTGTCCTTTGACCAACTGTAATAGTTAGAATTCAAAGTATGGTTGCCAGGAATGGCAGCTGG
>NW_015332277.1:0-222 GCF_001447785.1 Gekko japonicus
TCCGGCCCTCGTAACAAAGGAGCTTGACAGCCCTGCCCTAGACGCCTTATGCCTCCAGACGCCAATTGCCTTTCCACCGGGCCTTCAGAGCCTTTGACCCTTGGCCCACCCTTCCGTCACCACTGCTTCTCTCATCTGCTTGCCACAGCAGTCCCGTTGCCTTGATGGCACATGCAGACGGCCACCAATCCTCGCGAGGACCAGAGGTCATTTCGGGGGGGA
>NW_015332278.1:0-222 GCF_001447785.1 Gekko japonicus
AGCAAGGGAACCTTTACCTTTATGCATGAGAGAGAATATGTCTCCTTCTCTGTGGTCTGGTGCCCGGTCTTCCTTGCCAAGAGACTAGAACTTCCATGTGTCGAAGGGGCATCTGTTGGATCTCGCACATTTACTCGCAAGCAAGTTGTTGCCCTCTGCGCCACTCTCTTCAAGTAAAGTCCATTGTTTAACCCACACAACGTGCGCAAGGCTGAAATTAGG
>NW_015332279.1:0-222 GCF_001447785.1 Gekko japonicus
TCTGGAACTATCAGACTGGCAGCCACAGGGTACGAATGAAGCCCTCCCGTTCAGTGGAAGTCGTCTCGCCTGAATACCTTCCTTTTTGTCCCTTCATGTCGGCACCCCTGCCCTTAAAAGGGTCTTTTGCAAGCGGGGTGGGGGCCACGGTGTGCGGGGCTGGGGGGAATCAGTGCCACGGCCCCCACCCTCTTCACAAAAAGACCCTTTAAAGCAGGGGTG
>NW_015332280.1:0-222 GCF_001447785.1 Gekko japonicus
CTGCTCGCTAGGTTAGGATATGGAAGTAGGAAGACTAGGGTGTCTCTAGAGTAAGATATGCTTTATTCACCAGCGGACAGCTAGGTTTGGTAAGAAACAGTCTGTTTGCATTTTTATTAGTAGGGAGACATCTACTCTTGTGATGGCCTTTAAGATCTTTAAAGTACTGGCCTGGTGTACTCTTCCAAATGTAACTGGAAGATGTTCAATCCTGATGGCATC
>NW_015332281.1:0-222 GCF_001447785.1 Gekko japonicus
CTCTAAGCACCAGGGACTTATAGTAAGAACTTACATAGACAAGGCCTTATTTTTTAAAAAATTTCTCCCACAACACTGTCTCCCACAGCCCTCCTGCTTATTCCCAGGCACTGCCATGTATTATCTTTTTTTAGGACCTGCCAAAATCACACCAAGCAGTGTGGAAGATTCCAAATTTCCCAAATATACATCAGGTTGGATGTTAAAAAGAAGAGAAGAGTT
>NW_015332282.1:0-222 GCF_001447785.1 Gekko japonicus
AAAAAAATGCAGGGCCTTTTCCAGTACACTGATCTCTCAAATTTGTAACATCAAAGTGCTATTCATCGAGCAAAATTCTGGGGTTGCATAGGCAGGTCTTACAATATGTAACTAGAGCCACACTTCACCCTTGTTATTTATCTTGAACAAAATACATGGAGTAACTGTAAAATGGAGAGTGTGCCCCGATTACAAACCTGGTAGAATTCCGCTAGAATTTCA
>NW_015332283.1:0-222 GCF_001447785.1 Gekko japonicus
TGCTGGCAACAAGGTGGTGTTTAAATGTCTATCACATGCAGTGGTTCAAACACATCATATCTTTATGCACCAATATCAGCAGCCCCTTATAAAGTTTTCAAGGACACCACTTGCATGTAAAATTTGAAAACACCTTCATATTTCAAAAAAGCAGCATTAGAAAATTACCAACACCTCTAAAACTTCACATTCAATTCTGGTATTATTATTTATTTATTTATT
>NW_015332284.1:0-222 GCF_001447785.1 Gekko japonicus
GGCTCTTTAGTGCCGGAGCTCCCCCGCAGGAAATGACCCCCGACTGGGTATAATCCCAATGTACAGTAATACCTACGACAGCCCTGTAAAGTAGACCAGCATTATCATCCCCAGAATTGAAGTGAACTCGGCCGACGCTCCTGTTAAATCTTCGTATTTTACAGTCCGGGAACTGATCTTGAAAGCAAACTGTGATCAGGGCAGGTATTCTGGGACAGAGAC
>NW_015332285.1:0-222 GCF_001447785.1 Gekko japonicus
GTCCAGCACTTTAACCACTACACCACACTAGTTCTTTTGTGCAGTGGTTCTACAAATAAGATCTGTGGTATGAGACCGAGTGCCGTTCTTGAACACACAACACCAAGTTACCACCTCCAAGTGCCTAGAAATGGTTTTGTTTCCTGTCCTTGACTGGGAGGTTTTAATTAATAGTATCCCTTTTGTTAATAGGCTATGCCCCTGTGCAAGTGGGTCAATTGA
>NW_015332286.1:0-222 GCF_001447785.1 Gekko japonicus
CTACTCTGTTAAGCGAGCGACTTAACAGTCACCCTGACTGGAGCAGCTCCCACATCTCAAATCCCTTGAGAACCTTCTGATGGGAGACGAATCTGGCAATTTTCTCCATAATATTTAGGGATGAATCTGGAAACTTCTCCATAGTATCTAGGGTTGGATCCTATGACTTCCTTAACAAAGAAAGGAATCCCTTCATGAGATGAAGTCTTTCTCCCTTGAATG
>NW_015332287.1:0-222 GCF_001447785.1 Gekko japonicus
CCTCCCCCATACCATGTTAGAAACTCATGACACTTGTAATAAAATTATATCCTGTTTCATCAAATATTCTCTAATTTCCCAAAGACTCATTTCGCTTTCCCAATCTGCCATATTCTGAGATAAAATATTTAATTTCCTCCCACTGTATCATCTAGTCCAGTGGTGACAAACTCATCTGTTAAGAGGGCTGGATCTACTATAAATGTCACTTTGTTGGACATG
>NW_015332288.1:0-222 GCF_001447785.1 Gekko japonicus
GCCAGATGCCTCAAATTTTTGTACTCCTGCAATTCATTTTCCAAATTTCCTTTCCCATGTTCCCTTGCTTTAGATTTTAGTTGTTTGGCACCTTTAGGTTTTTTTACACCATTCTTTAATTTTTTTCCCCCTCTTGCTGGATTTTTCTTTGTCCCCCAAGAAGGTTTTAACAAACGTTTTTTGCCTACTCTCCATTTGGGAATCACGCCTGTAGGAGTAGCC
>NW_015332289.1:0-222 GCF_001447785.1 Gekko japonicus
ACCCAGCTGGCTGCATGTGAAAGAGTGGGCGCACACTTACTTCCAAGTGATCAGGCACAGGATCAGGATCTCTAAATCTCTTTTGCCCAAAAGCTCAAGCAATGCTCCACAATCTCTGAGCAAGGCCCCTCCCGCCTTCTGACTAGGATAAAAAGACTCGGATACATATTTCTACTCTAATCTGATGAAGGGCGCTTTGTCTCTCAAAAGCTTATACCCTGA
>NW_015332290.1:0-222 GCF_001447785.1 Gekko japonicus
TAAACTGATCACTGCATCAGTCTCCATGCCTTCTTCATGCGTCTAAACCACTACACTTCAATGGTGTTTCCAGGGTCAGATCTGGGCTTCCAAGATACAAAAGAGATCAACGGGAAGGGCGGGGGGGGCATTAGGAAGGGCTGGCCTACGACCCCCTTGCAGAGGCTTTGTGACCCATTTTTGAGTCCCGACACCACAAGTTGGGAAACACTGCTCTAGAGC
>NW_015332291.1:0-222 GCF_001447785.1 Gekko japonicus
GGATCCCCACTGGGGTGAAAGGTGGGGTAATAAATAAAGTAAAGAAAAATAAAATATAATCATGAAAAATCAGGTCCTCTTGATGGATGCTTGTTTCTACACTCTCAAGTACATCAGGAGGAAAGCTATGCATGACTTTGCATGTTCTTGCTACCTTAACATGGTCTCTCTACTACTGACATGAATGGGTTCTATCTTGTAGCCTTGGTTGATACTATTGAA
>NW_015332292.1:0-222 GCF_001447785.1 Gekko japonicus
TTCTCCCCTCAAACTTGCCATGAAAGTCAGCGGGGAAGTCTCTCCTGGCCGCCAATCCCACTGGCGCGGGACACCTGTGAACGCCTCCGCCCTCCTAGACCTGGTGCCAGCTGGCCAGACTCACGGGAGTCCCGACTCCTCCTGCCCAGGCCAGAATGGGAAAGAGCGGCGGCCCGATGGTGACGGGGCACGCGGGAGAGTGACCAAAGGCCACGGAGGAGC
>NW_015332293.1:0-222 GCF_001447785.1 Gekko japonicus
GGGGTAAAAATCAAATCAATAAATAAATGACTTCCATGTTACAGTGAACAGTATCATTGGATTTCTATCACTCCCTTCATTTCTAAGGATTTCATTACTTATACAGACATATCCATTGATAATATACACAAACACAGTCTTTGTATGGTTGATAGTATATTGTACTGATGGCTCAAGATGACTCGCAGTTTTTCAGTGATGAATTCAAGTGACTCAGTGCCA
>NW_015332294.1:0-222 GCF_001447785.1 Gekko japonicus
GGACAACCCTGGCGTGTGCCTTTATGAAGATATATGTTCTCCGAGGCGTCTCCGTTGATCAAAAGTTTGGCTTGTGGATTTTTGTAAATTGCTTGTATGGAAGTTATAAATGAGGGGCCAAAGTTCATGTGGACAAGGAGTGAAATTAAGAATTGGGTTTCTAGAGAATCAAATGCCTTTTCAAAGTCTATGGCCATTAATAAAGAGTCGGGGTTTGGATTT
>NW_015332295.1:0-222 GCF_001447785.1 Gekko japonicus
ACTACACCAAACTGGCTCTCAAACTGCTGTGCCCCAGTGGATCAACTAGACACCTCATACTTCCAATACATTCTAAACTAGCAAGACCTTAACCGAAACCCTATAATGAAGAAGCAAATTACATGGAATTCCACAGATGATGTGCCAGTAGCTTTCAGGGAAGCCTTCACTAATTTGGAAACTTGGAAATGGGTCTTTTTCAAGGACAGTTGTGCCAGAACT
>NW_015332296.1:0-222 GCF_001447785.1 Gekko japonicus
GTCCATGTATGACTTCCCTCGTGGATCGGAATTTGCACGTTTAGACTTGTACATGCATCCCACTTCAAATCATTCTTACTCATTGTGACTATGGATTTTCGCACAATGAGACCGAAGGTGTGGGCTCTACTTTCATTCTGCTGGCAGAGGATTCGTTCTGTCACATCTCATAGATCTGTCTGGTTATATGTGAAGATAGTTATGCACAGGCAAGCATGCGCA
>NW_015332297.1:0-222 GCF_001447785.1 Gekko japonicus
AGCCTGCAAATGAAGCCAATTCAGCATGTGGGTAATGTTTCCTGGATCATATGGACATCAACCTGAGCCAGTCAGGGATGGCATTGGCATACTGAGTATGATTACATCATAACACTATGCATTCAGTCAGGTTTATAAACCAACCCTGTCCTGTAACTCAGTCTACATAGTGGTGATGTGGAGACAGACAGAGAGAAAGATTGTGTGTGTGTGTGTGTGTGT
>NW_015332298.1:0-222 GCF_001447785.1 Gekko japonicus
GTAATACCCAGCTTGGTGGACCAATGACCTGACTTGGCATAAGCATCTTCTTATGTTACATCACTGATCGTAGGCATGGATTTAGTTCTCTCTTTCTTCGTTGGGGGTTGTTCGGTCCTTCCTACCTACCTCTTGCTCCCTGCCCCCCTGAGAAGGGTCAGACTCAGCCTATGGTGCCATGAATAGATTAGATCAGTCCTTTCCGCACTGGACCTTAAATCC
>NW_015332299.1:0-222 GCF_001447785.1 Gekko japonicus
GGGCCCCTTCCTCCATAAAAATATTAAAATATATATTTCATGACTGCATTGGTATTAATACAAATATAATCTAGGATGGATTATCTTTGTCTTTATACCGACGCAGTTGGAGTATGTATTAGGGTTGTGGGGGTTCCCTGCTGGCACTGTTTGGTGTAATTAGACCCCCTGCCACCACCAATCAGCTGGCTGGTGTGTTACCCAAATAGGCAGTCTCCTAAT
>NW_015332300.1:0-222 GCF_001447785.1 Gekko japonicus
GAGAGGAAGTGGCTCTCCAGGCTCGGCTGCCTGCAACTGCTTTGGCAACTGACAGCCATTACAAGGGCTCGGGGGCTTCCCCCCCATCTGATGCCTCATTAAGAGGCAGATCGATGAACTCAGGCTCACTTGCCTCCGCCTTCAAAGCGGTGCCTGGCAGGTTGCGCAGCATGCTTGGTTTTAATTCTGATTAAATATTTAAAGAACAACTCCCCCCCCCCC
>NW_015332301.1:0-222 GCF_001447785.1 Gekko japonicus
TAAAACCGAATGGTTCGTGAATATCCACACTCACATAATTACAGAAATTGGTAAAGAATAAATGCAATATGTAGGCAAAAATACAAAAATGTCTTCAGCCAATTATATAAAGATCAAAATGTATATCAAAATGGCAAACCACACAATAAATATAACATTCAATAGCCAATGATGAGTTGGAAACTGATTGATGTGCTAGCTGGAATCTCTTTCAAAATTAGT
>NW_015332302.1:0-222 GCF_001447785.1 Gekko japonicus
GCTTAGCATCTGAGATCTGACGAGATCCGACTAGCCTGGGCCGTCCAGGTCCATAAATTCAGACATCCCAACAAACCTCTGTTTGAGTGAGGGATCAAATTGAGCTTGTGCTGCCACTCTGCTTTCTTTCTTTGAGCCCGATCGAAAGTCTGCTTTTGGAAGCCTTCAGGAATTTTCCTGTTTACCATGGCATCCAAATGTGGATGCCTAGTCAAACTGGAG
>NW_015332303.1:0-222 GCF_001447785.1 Gekko japonicus
AGTGTACACCTTTTACTCATAGTCAACTATTGGAATTACATATCAGGATCTAACACAACCCAGGCATATCCATAGACATATACATCTCTTGCCCCATGTTTCCCCTTCCCCTCTCTATTTCTTCTTTTTTTCCTTTGTACTTGTTTTAAATGTCTAAAATTCTTGAATTCCATCAGTCTTGGGGTCCAACTTTGCCAAGTCTCTGCCCATGCATATATCTTC
>NW_015332304.1:0-222 GCF_001447785.1 Gekko japonicus
ATCTAAATTTTCTGGTGATGTGTCGCTGCCTGTCTGCTGTGGTCGAATGGCTCAGAGTGAACAAATTGAAACTAAATCCTGATATTTCAGAGGTAAAGCCTGGTCGGGAAGGCAGAGATCTTCAAGGCTACCATGCTTTCCACTTTTGATAGGTTTCAGCTGACTCTTGCTGACTTGGTTAAAAACACGTAGGGGCTATAGTAAAGGTAAAGGTTCCCTTGC
>NW_015332305.1:0-222 GCF_001447785.1 Gekko japonicus
AATTTCCCAACCCAGAGATGGCAACCCGACTGTAAACCTACCTCCACTAGCTTTCAATAATTTAGGTGGGTTTTTTTTTAATTGTTCATGCTGCTCTATTTTATAAGCATTTAAGAAACTGATCTGGTAGTTTTAAGAGATTGCTGTCACTGCTTGGTTGACGGTATTTCTGCTGATTTTATGATCCACTTGGCAGCCATTTCCAGTTCGTTCCAAAACTGC
>NW_015332306.1:0-222 GCF_001447785.1 Gekko japonicus
CACTGAATGGTCAGAGAAGAGCCAGAAGGACACACTGGCACCTAAGCACCAGCGCCGGGGAAATGACTGGAATCAATGAACCAGTGCAAAACCAACACTGGATACCACTAAAAAGATCAGGCTCTAGCCTTCACACCAGAAGCATTTTCAGCAAAATTAGGCATGCCACTTGCCCACCCTTTGATTTGTAAACTCCTGCCCTTGGCCCCAGCCCCCCACCCT
>NW_015332307.1:0-222 GCF_001447785.1 Gekko japonicus
TCATTGTATTTATTTCTACAACGGGCCTTGTTATTAGTAATGAATATTTATAAAACCCCTAAAATGGGTCAGCAGTGTACAAAAAGTGGCAAGCGCAGTACCAAGGAGTTCTGTCTGGGAAAAAAATTCCAGAAGCTGGTGATCCTCTGGCTGGGGTTAGGATTTCCATCCTATGCTGGCTTTTACCAGTGTCTTCTTTTAGGGAGAAATGCACTCAGAAAG
>NW_015332308.1:0-222 GCF_001447785.1 Gekko japonicus
TCTGCCTTTTCGGTTTTCCTAAAGACTAGATGAGTCACAAGTTCTTCCTGACTCTCAAGTGACCATGACTGGTGTGTGACCACGGCTCTATCCAAAACTAAAACTGCTTTCACAACACCCAGGGCATTAAGCAAGCCGTTAAAAAACACACTGCCTGCAATTCCATTGCAGATAAGAAAAAAGATGACTCAGTTGACAAAACCGTTGGTCTAAAGTTTATTT
>NW_015332309.1:0-222 GCF_001447785.1 Gekko japonicus
TGTAAGGCCTCCTCAAGAGTTTAGTTATGCCAGTCACTTTCTGTTTCCCCTGCCCCGTATCTGCAACGCTGGCCCGCCTCGCAAGGTTGCTGTCCAGTGTTGCTCAAATAATGTATGCAAAATGCCCTGAACATCCTTAAATGCAGTGTCAAAAGACTAACAACTATTAATCGTGTCCTCGTCGGCAAGAGATGCCTTCTGCTTCCAAGGAGGAGATATTGG
>NW_015332310.1:0-222 GCF_001447785.1 Gekko japonicus
CGGAAAATATTGGATTATTGTTTGCTGTTTCATAGGAAAAAATTATGTATCGCACTTTAGATTTTATGTGGTTCTAAACGGTTTCAAAAAATTTATGTAAGCCACCCTGAGGCTGCCTCAGAGGGGAGGGGAGGGGATAAAGCTAACAAATAAATAAATAAACTCTCTGCTGCTCCTGCTGCCATAGGTACACCCCCTCTGGCATCCCCCAGCCCAGCACCA
>NW_015332311.1:0-222 GCF_001447785.1 Gekko japonicus
TGTGATGGCAGGGTTGGGCGCTGGGAGCTGCTCCAGGTCCAGCAGTGGTTCCCAGGCAACTGCTGCCACTGCAGCCAGCCTCAGAGGGGAGTGGTGGGGCCTGGAGGCAGGCCAGACTTGGGGATAGGGGATGGGATTCCCTGCACAAGTTTCACCTTCTTCCCGTGTGTGTGTGTGTAGTGGTTTGTGCGTAGTGTAGTGGATTGGTGTAGTGGTTAAGTG
>NW_015332312.1:0-222 GCF_001447785.1 Gekko japonicus
ACAGGGAGCGATCCTAAGCTCCTTATTCACTTTCTCTGTTCCATTCAAGATCCTTTGCATTCTATTCAAAGACTCAAGAGCGAACACATCAGCTGGTGTCAGAGAGCTTGTGGGTTCCATATTAGGGATCGATGGCATACCCAATCTAGACTTGGGGGGGTGTCCCCAATGTGATGCCATCATGGCCACCAATACTTTTCCTGGTGCCTGTCAAGTACTTTA
>NW_015332313.1:0-222 GCF_001447785.1 Gekko japonicus
GTCTGATCCAGCAAGGCTCTTATGTTATTCTGAGGAGAATATCCCTTTGAGTACCCAAATAGCTGTGCAGGGCATGATGGGACATGCATGAGCAAACAGCATGTGTGATGGAGGAAGGAGTAAGGAGGGTAATTAGTTCATATATAATGAAAAAGCTGGCTAGATTCATTTCAGTTTTGTCATTTTTTGTTAAATTTCTCCATCCCCATGTCAGCTAGAAAA
>NW_015332314.1:0-222 GCF_001447785.1 Gekko japonicus
GCCCTCTTTTATGAGGGGTGGGCTATGCTGGCCACCTACTTTGGCAAACCTCCTGCTTGTCCGTCCCCCAAAGCATGTGGATTGGATCTGAGTTAAGGAGGGGAAGGGTCTAGGGGAGTGGTGGGGGAAGGGGAACGCTGCCTATGTGAGCAGGAGGAAACTCCGCATGGAGTTTGACTCTTTTGTCTTTGGTCTTCTGCCTTAGCATGGCATCTGTCTGGC
>NW_015332315.1:0-222 GCF_001447785.1 Gekko japonicus
AAAACCATTAAAAAATCACACACACACACCAATTCACATCATTAAAAACCTAGCTAAAATATACATAAACATAAAACCAGCAATTAAAAAATTGGCTAGGAACTGAGATTCACTGAAGGGATGCCAACTGAAGCCAGAAGGTCTTCACCCGCTGGTGGAAGACGGTAACAGATATGGAACGGCAAACCTCCCCGGGGGAGAGTTCCTGAGCTTTGGTGCCAT
>NW_015332316.1:0-222 GCF_001447785.1 Gekko japonicus
TTATCATGTATGGTGGACGTGTGATAAAGCTAACAGCTACGCTTCTCCCACCCGCATTTTCCTGCCCGTGTGACCGGAGCCTTAATTAAACAACGCCAGCACTTTATGTACTTTAATGTAACTTATGTAACTGAATTGTTTTGAACTGAACTGTTTTAGATGATTTTATGGAGATTTTAACTGTTATTTATGCACCAAATTGTGTAAGCCGCCCTGAGCCTG
>NW_015332317.1:0-222 GCF_001447785.1 Gekko japonicus
TTTGAAGAAATCTAGCTCATAGTACTCTGAGAACTCTCACTCTCACTGTCTCATTGATTAGCTTTGGAAAAGAAGGGAGAAGATGATTCAAGCCAAGAAATACATTGTTTTTTGCGAATGGCACTCATGGGCACCATGGCACCAATAGGTGTTTCTTAGCAAGCACTTCTGCACCAAAAGCATCTTTTTTTTCTGAAACAAAGAACAAGTCCTGACAGGTGA
>NW_015332318.1:0-222 GCF_001447785.1 Gekko japonicus
GGAGAAGGCCCTGCTCCGATGAACGAAGCCTTTGTGGCAGGACGTAGGGGGGAGAGGACTTCGTATGTCTTCTGCCTACTGTTTAGCAGACACAGGAAAAGGGGACAGACACGCCCTCTTGGCTTAGAAGGATGACGAGCAGGGCAGAAGTGGGCGATGGAAGACCTCTGGGGAATTTGTCCCTGTGTAACTGAAGAGCAAGGAGTTGTGGTGGCTCAAGTG
>NW_015332319.1:0-222 GCF_001447785.1 Gekko japonicus
CATGTTTTTTGCCAATATTTCTGGTATGTTAATATTGTGTTTTCTTGCAAGGACATGAGAATGGAGTATATTTTAGCTATAACTCCCCTTTTACTTTCGTTGGTGTTCCGAATAAGTGTTTCAAAAGGAGTTAAGGGTTGGCATAAGATTGCTCTAAGGTTGATTTGTGAGCAGAGGTGATTGATTTGAAGATATTGGTACCATGGTATCATCAGGTTCAAT
>NW_015332320.1:0-222 GCF_001447785.1 Gekko japonicus
AGAGATATATAATAGTTTGAAGGTGGCAGGCAAGGACAAATGGATTTCCGAGTTTCAGAAACCAAACTAGGACCAGCCATATTAAAAAAGTTCTTCCATTGGGGCTGTAATTTGATATAGCCAGTCAGTGAAATTCAAAGTGGATGAGAGGGAGGAGTTTAAATTAGGGTTGTCAAACACCAGGCGGAGCCCAGAGATCTCCCAGAATTTCAGCTGATCTCC
>NW_015332321.1:0-222 GCF_001447785.1 Gekko japonicus
GGGAGAGCAGGACTGCTTTGTAGAAGATGTGCCAACTCATGCGCCAACAAAGAGGAGTGGCAGTGCTGATCCACCCCTGAAGCTAGGTGCATCCAAGTGGCTTTCGGAAGGCTTTATAGATTTTCCTGCGATTGGTGCTCCTGTCAATGTCCTAGCTGACCTCTGGAGTGAGGAAATGGCTCAGGGAGTTGATACAATTGCTCCTAGGTGCCCTCTCTCAGG
>NW_015332322.1:0-222 GCF_001447785.1 Gekko japonicus
GAGTGGGGATTTGAACCTGGATCTCCTAGATTCTAGACTGACATTCTAACCACAATACTATGCTGGTCCAGGAGCAACCCAGGATGAATTCCTCACTCCGTACTACAAGCAGCACTGCAGGGACCAATTACTCCAGTGTTGCACAAATAACTCATGGACATGCATCAGATTAGTTAGCATTTGCTGTTCTTCCCAAGAGGGACCCAAAGCAACTTACATCAT
>NW_015332323.1:0-222 GCF_001447785.1 Gekko japonicus
CCCTTGCCTCTGTGCCGTGTGCCCCATGCCGATGACCCTCATCACCGCGGGCAGCAGCTCTGTGGTGTGTGCCTGGGAACTCTCCACGGCCAGCGAGGGAGCCGCTCAGTTACGCCTCCAGAAGGTAATGCTCAGGTTTCGGACACCCGCGACGCTTCGTCTTGGAATCAAGAGTCAGCCGGCGCAGGGCCCCGGCCATTTGGGTGGGAGTTTCAGAGGCTC
>NW_015332324.1:0-222 GCF_001447785.1 Gekko japonicus
TTAAGGTGGAATATGGCAGATGCTGCTGTGATCTCAAACTATCAAGAACTGACCTCTAACAAGCTAGGAAATGTACTTTCTTTGGTCCATTTGTGTCTGAGCCCTCTCACCCAAGTTGCCCCCATGGTGCTGAGACAGAAACGGTTGGGTCTTACCGTACTTTACCTTAATGGGCCCATCTTATACAGCCCTTGCACAGGTCCACCATGTCTAACACTGTCA
>NW_015332325.1:0-222 GCF_001447785.1 Gekko japonicus
AAGGGAGAAAAGGACCTCTTTCTCTTCCTTATCTACCCCACGGATAATTTTGTGAAACCTCTATCAGGCCACCCTCAATCCTCGTCCCGTCAAGCTACAGAGCTCTAACCTCTTTAGCCCTTCTTCGTAGGGAAGACGTTCCATCTCCTTAATTGGTTTACTGGCCCTTTTCTCCGTTTTCCCCAAAGCTGTCCTGTCTTTTTTGAGGTGCGGTGACCAGAA
>NW_015332326.1:0-222 GCF_001447785.1 Gekko japonicus
AAAATACAGCAATGCTTTATAACAATATAATGGGAAATTCATACGATAGATTATTATGGCACTTGGAGAAACTGCCAAAATATATGTGCCCACAGATAATGTTCAGACAGTGTTTTCTAGGGATATTCAGTCCAATGACACCTAACATGCAATCCAAAACCATTCCCTTTCTTGAATTTGGTAATAATATCAAATGTTCAGATCTGACCGTTAATCTGGCAC
>NW_015332327.1:0-222 GCF_001447785.1 Gekko japonicus
TTCCACCAGGCCTGTGGTTGAGGACAGCAGCTGTTGAACACTGAGCCTGGCCTCCTTTATCTCTCCTCCCTTCACCTCCATTTGCCCAAGATGAAACAGCCCTGGTGGAGGTATTTCCTCCTTTTTGCAGACACATATTCATGAAATACTACATGGGCATCTTCAAAGAGGGGCAAATTACTCACCACACACCATGGTCCCAAGCCAATACAGGCACCTGCA
>NW_015332328.1:0-222 GCF_001447785.1 Gekko japonicus
GGTGAGGGCATGGTGCCTGGAAGGGCTCTAGCTACTCTAAGGGCTCCGGTTGCCAGCCTACGGGTAGGGGGCCTGAGGGGTCTCTGCGTTTGCAATAAACTGGCAGGCAGACCTTATCTTTCTGAAAAGGTGCTTCTGTGGGGAGTGGGTGCCTGGCATGGTATTTTGCCAGGGCCCCTCCCCTCCCTAAATCGAGCAACCTGATGGCCCAGGGTAGCCCAA
>NW_015332329.1:0-222 GCF_001447785.1 Gekko japonicus
TCTCTTCTTCTTCTTCTTCTTTGGAGGAGAGGAGAACAAAGTAAGCCTTTTTGGGTCCCCATTTGGGGGAAAGGCAGGGTACAAATGAATTAATTTCCCCCACAGCAATGACTGGTGACGGGAAGTAGGGGGAGGGTACGTACCAACCACTTTTGGGAGAGGGAAACATCTGACACATGAAACTGCCTTATAGAGAACCAGACCCTTGGTCCATCGAAGTCA
>NW_015332330.1:0-222 GCF_001447785.1 Gekko japonicus
AGTTGGGAACCTAACTGCTCATTGGCTTCAATGTCTGGTCATCCCTCCCCCCTGGCAGACATCTCTCCACACACACTTCCCAGTGAAGTTTAGTTGGAGCAAAATTAAGTTCCAGCAGGGAGCTCCCAGCGGATGACTGACTAAAAGCCCCCAAGGTGGACAAGCATAATATGTGGTTAGGCACTCAGACTGGAACCCATAAATCCAAATCCCCCCAACAGC
>NW_015332331.1:0-222 GCF_001447785.1 Gekko japonicus
GGGGGCACCCTCCTCCTTGTGGGGTGTGCTGCAGAGGCACCAGCGACAGTGGTGGAGCGGCGGCAAATGACCCTGTGAGCGTCACGGCAAGCGGCGGAATCCGGCGGAGTCACGGAGGTGTGGCGACATATCGGCGCGGCGGAGCCAGAAAAAGGATGTGGCCGGGGCTGCAGCTGATGCAGGACCGTACGCCGGGAAAAGGCCCGCCGGAGGAAGCCACCA
>NW_015332332.1:0-222 GCF_001447785.1 Gekko japonicus
CATTACTTTTGTCTTCCTGATGTTCAGCTCCTTTGGCTACTTTCAAACGTAACGTTTTGAGTGCGCATGGGTTCAAAAGCAACAGTCTGCCTGCAAACAAAATGGCATCACTTCTGTGAATCCACCTTTCTGTCCAATTTATCTCAAGGTCCATCGTGGTTGGGATTGGGAACCTGGTTTCTCTCAGGGAGGCAGCCCTGCAGTTCACATTTTCCATCACTA
>NW_015332333.1:0-222 GCF_001447785.1 Gekko japonicus
ACCCAGGCGTCCTGGCACCTCTGCTGCTGCAAAAAATAATAATGAAGCAGCACGCATTTCCACTTCCCCTGTGAAGACACCCTTGCGCTGCAGAGCTGTTGATTTTTGATGCAACATCCCTTCTCGGGTTCCGGTCCCTCGACTTCCTCTCGGCTCCAGCCGGTGATACCGATCTCTGCCCCAGCCCCCAGTGCCAACGGCTTCCTTCCCCCTCCCGCAGCA
>NW_015332334.1:0-222 GCF_001447785.1 Gekko japonicus
AGGGAACCTTTACCTTTACCTTTCTTCCTCCAAGAAGATCAGGGTAGTGTGCATGGATTGTCTAGTCTAATATGCATAGACTGTGAAACAATGAATGGTGAAATTCATAGCTAAACAAAGATTTGAACCAGAGCTTCCAAGTTCCACTTGAAGTCTATCCACTACACTAGGAACAGGCAGAAGGCAGACAAGGATCTACTGCAGGGGACTATTAGCCACAAG
>NW_015332335.1:0-222 GCF_001447785.1 Gekko japonicus
GCGAGGGGCTCCGCTTGGCCCGCGTCCGCATACAGGACTGCACGTCCGGAACGCCTTCCTCGTTCCCGCTTGGCCGGGCCTCACTCTGCGCCCTGATCGTTGCTTTGCACACTGCCTGCCAGACCCTCCGCGTTAGGAGCTGAGGACTGCGCGCTCCTTGGACATGTCGGAAAGGGCAGTGGCCGGAGGCCCTTCGGGGAGGCGCGCAGTCTGCAGCTGGGG
>NW_015332336.1:0-222 GCF_001447785.1 Gekko japonicus
TATAGGGTGGGCAGATAGGCAGCAGGTGGCGAAAGCCTGCAAGAAAGGAGTAAGGCTTCCATATGTAGCTCCTTCGTTGTGCTTCCCCATTGGATGGCTACTGTTATGGCCAACGAATCACTACCTTATGCCTTTTTTAAAGAGGGACTGGGGCAAATTAATCCATGGCTTTGCTACCATGAATGTTTCTTTCCCCAGTTCAGGAGAAATGAATAATTTGTA
>NW_015332337.1:0-222 GCF_001447785.1 Gekko japonicus
TGGAAAGGAGGCCACCAAGGAATACGAGGGTTACTACTACTAACGTTGATGCTTTAGTAAATCAGGTTAGTAGATTACTCGAAATCAAATTTCACAGTTGAGCTTGAGATAAAAGTACACACTGAATTCTTCCGAATGCTGATTTGCAACAAAACAGAGCCCTTATATGATATCAAAGAGTATACTTTAAATATATATTTCCTAAATATATAACATTTTGGG
>NW_015332338.1:0-222 GCF_001447785.1 Gekko japonicus
AGCGCCTTCAGCTGGGCCCGCTTGTAGGTTTCCAGGGTCCTTCCAGCTAGACTGCTTTTGCTTGGGGGGCGGCCGGGGGGGCACGTTGTGGCTGGAGGTGAAGGTCCTCCCATAACTCTGGTACACACTGTAGGGCGGGTAGACAAAGCGGTCCATAGCCTGGGAGAGGAGGGAAGGCCAGGGAGGGGAAGGGAAAAGGCTGGTGTTATGCCAACTTCTCCA
>NW_015332339.1:0-222 GCF_001447785.1 Gekko japonicus
GGCAACTCAGGTGCTCCTATTAGTCACTGTTGGGCAATCACTGTCTGTAGTCTTTTCATCATTCATGATCATTCACCAAGTTAAATTCAAGGTTTTCGTTATCCCTGACAAAGCCATGAAAGGCCTAATCATCCACATACCTTCAGGACCGGCTCTCCCGCTCTCTTCCGCTGCTACAACTTTGATCATTTGAGCAAAACCTTCCAAAGGTGTCACCCTGCA
>NW_015332340.1:0-222 GCF_001447785.1 Gekko japonicus
GGCTGAGGGGAAAATGTGTGTCACTGACCCGGCCGGAAGTTGCTTCCAAGAGGGTTAAACCTTATTCCTGAGATGAATTGCCTATTAATTTAACAATTTCATTTGTGAGATTTGGGCCATGAGACACGATGACAGAACCCGGGGATTGGGGCAGACTCACCGAGACATTGCTATTTCTGTGGTGGCTCAATGGGAGCCTCCATGCTTAGAGGCAGTGTACCT
>NW_015332341.1:0-222 GCF_001447785.1 Gekko japonicus
CTGATATCTGTTGCCTAGAGATCTGTTGTAATTCTCCAGCTATCACTCCTCTGGAAAACTCCTAACTGCCAGCAAGCATATGTCCAATGCTTATCATGTCATATACATACTTGCTACCTATAAAAAAGTGCAGCAGCACAAAAGTTGAGCTGAGTGAGCCTGTTAGAGAGAAATTGGTATCTTCTGTCCTTGCAAAAGGACATCGCTTGGGGATGCATAACA
>NW_015332342.1:0-222 GCF_001447785.1 Gekko japonicus
GTACTATTTTTCCCATTCAGAAATCACTCCACCTCTCTAAAGCTGTTCTTCAAACTATGGGGGATCCTGAATGAGCTGCCAGCCCAGCTCCAACAGTGGTGGGAGCATCTGAGGGGAAGTGGAGATTGGCAAAATGACATCACTCAATGCCATGATGGCAGTAGCTGCTAGAGATCCAGAAATGATGTCATGACATTTCCCCTGATCTCTCTGGTAAAAACC
>NW_015332343.1:0-222 GCF_001447785.1 Gekko japonicus
GATTTTACCCTTCTGCCATTGTATTTATTTATTTGACCATAGATGTGGGTACTTTCTGCTGATCAGTTTGAGAATCATTCAGCGCTTTCCCACTGTCCTGCCTTTCTAGGCAGTTCTTATTTGTATAGGTGTCTACGCAAATTGTAGGCATGGTTTGTAACTTGACCACTTGCCAGCATCCCCAAGGTCCACCCTCCAAATATCCAGAAATTTCCCAACCCA
>NW_015332344.1:0-222 GCF_001447785.1 Gekko japonicus
GTATAAGGCAGTTTCACGTGTTCGTGTGATGTAATATACTCCAAGCAGCTAGGCCAAAATGACGCACACGGCTCTACGTTCCGGAAAAGCGAAAGGTTCACACCTGTATTCATGAGTAGCACTGTATAACATGTATTGCAGTAGTCAAACTACAATGCCTTCTACTAGCTGGACTACAGCCAAAGCCAACAATAGTATTCCAGGGCTCTTTTTGTAGAAAAA
>NW_015332345.1:0-222 GCF_001447785.1 Gekko japonicus
TCAAAGTCTGGGATTACGGCATGAGATTCGATGTCAGCTCCCAGGTACGGTACCCGAGAGGAAGAAGGCGGGTGTTCTTCTCGATCGCTCCCCCCCCCGTTTTAGTGGTAAGGCCGGTGGATAATTTCTAGAGAATCCATCAGGCAGCTTTGTCTTAGACAACAGGTCCCCAACCTTTGTGAGCCAACAAGCACTTTTGCAAGACTAACACTGCGTGGCGGA
>NW_015332346.1:0-222 GCF_001447785.1 Gekko japonicus
AGTAGGTTAGGGAACCTCGGAAGCCAGACAGTCTCCAGTGGCGACAGGTGACCTGCACAGATGGCTGGATAAAGAACGCCCCTCGGGTTCCTTTCTTCTCCTCTCCCCCCCATCCGAAGAAAGAGACAAGCTCCATTGTGTAGCTGCTGTGGACCTCCCCCCTTGTCGATCTAAGGCCCTCGTTTTGGACGGGAGCGGCTGAGCAAACTTAGCACCCGCCAC
>NW_015332347.1:0-222 GCF_001447785.1 Gekko japonicus
GCAGCTACCCCATTCCCTTTTCTCCCCAGCTCTACACAGGCAACATCTTCCTCTTTGTCACCCTAATTCTACAAGTAGAATAAACAGTATTACTCTATTTGCAGTAATTTGGATGTTTATAGGACGGAGGCTTTTGTAACACATCCTTAAGAAGCTCCCTCCTCAACCCGCTCAAGTCAGCGAATGCTCCCAAAAAGAGAATGCAGTTTATTTATTTAAAAT
>NW_015332348.1:0-222 GCF_001447785.1 Gekko japonicus
CCCCGGGGGGACTTGGGAAGCCTAGCTCTATTGGACTCTGTGACTGTAGGTGCTGTGACAAAAAGGGTTGCCTCAAATATTCTCCCATTTTGATTTTCAAGGCCAGAGTAGCTGTTACGGAGGTAGTGGTAGATATTGTCTCTGGAAAATGGTTGAAGAGTCCCAAGAGTCATCTTTGTTGAACTTGTTCGGTGCCCTTGGTTTCCTTAGATGTTTCCGTTG
>NW_015332349.1:0-222 GCF_001447785.1 Gekko japonicus
GATGAGCTGTAATTCCAGGGGAACCCCACATCCCACCTGAAGCCTGGCATCCCTAGTTTGAGTTCTGGTTCACTGATACAGGTTTGTTGGTGACACATGTGCATGTTACCAGGGGTCAGTTGCAACATCCAGTCATGGCTCACCTGAGAGAAAGGTCTTCATTAGGCATGGGGTAGGGAGAGCATTTTCAATCTTGGGTTTTTGTGGAATGCTAATATAGGA
>NW_015332350.1:0-222 GCF_001447785.1 Gekko japonicus
GGGGGGTCCTCAAGCTGGGTCACTATGGGCTGTGTGGTCTGGGGGCTCAGTGAGGGCCTCTTCACGGATGGAGGGCATACAACAATCCTTAAGGCTGGGCATTCATGGACACGGACAATGCCCCTCCATCCCCTCTATGCATACAGATGCAGGCTATGAAGACAAAATGTCTTGAGAGATTCTGGGCCTGGTTCTGAGCCAGGGTGGTACTACCCTGTTAGG
>NW_015332351.1:0-222 GCF_001447785.1 Gekko japonicus
GTGGGGAATCAAACCTGGGTCTCCCAGGTATTACTCCAGCTTGTGCACTGCAGTTAAATTCATCAGATCCAAAGTGAGTCTTAACCAGGGCCATGTGACCTCCTGGGGGCACCTCCTGTGGGCAATCTAGAAAACTTGGGGGCATTCCGAACTTTTTTGGGGAAAGGGAAACTTTGAGGAATTTTAATACCCCTTTCTTCCCACTTGCAAATGACTTCTGAC
>NW_015332352.1:0-222 GCF_001447785.1 Gekko japonicus
CCACTCCATCGCCGCCGCCATTTCCACCGACTATAACATTTTGTACAAATAGCCTCGTATTTCCTGCTTCCCTACGTTTTACCCTGCCGTTCTCCAGGTTATCTATACTAATATTATCATTGCTATCGAACTAAAAACTAGTTGTATTCATGCTTCAGAGCATCCAAACGGGGAGGACAACCAAAGGGGGGGGGAAACATGGTAATAAACTTAAACACAAGA
>NW_015332353.1:0-222 GCF_001447785.1 Gekko japonicus
ATCTCCCAGATCCTAGTCTGACACTCTGGATGCTACGTCATGCTGGCTTCTAGGAATGGAGCACTCAGTAGTAGAAAGGATTACTCCATGGCTCAGATCTTTAGCTTGTTCTTCACTGTGGTATTCTTCTGAATGATTGCCTTATATTTTTGTTTTCCCATTGGTCTTGGTGGTGCTCCTCACAGTCCAGGCCTTGACACCAGTGAAGTAATAACTCCTGTC
>NW_015332354.1:0-222 GCF_001447785.1 Gekko japonicus
AGAAGAAGGCGGTGGTGGAATAGTAGTGGTACTTCATGAAGTAGTACTTCATGAAGTAGGTTAGGCTGAGAGAAAGTGAGTGATCCAAGGACACCCATCAAGGCTCATGGTTGAACAGTTATTTGAGTCTGGATCTCCCTGATCTTACTCCAGCACTCGAACCATTATATGCCACTATATTTCTACACTGTACCAAGTCTCCACCCCTTCATGTGTGTAGCC
>NW_015332355.1:0-222 GCF_001447785.1 Gekko japonicus
CCCCAAATAAAAGAGCACTGTACCTCCTGTGTTGTGCGTCATCTGCTGTAGTCAGGTAGCTGCTCTAGGTTCGGCTGAGGCTGCAGTGGAGCCTGGGAGCTGCTCCTGGGCCTGACGGTGGAACCCAGGAGCTGTGCCAGGCCCCGCAAACAAGTGGGAGGACTGGGTACCCCACCTACACACTTGTTGTTTCTAAATCCCAAGGCTATTTTTGGGCAGGAA
>NW_015332356.1:0-222 GCF_001447785.1 Gekko japonicus
ATAATGAAATTGCACTAAGAAATACAGAAGAAGAACACTCTCCTTAAGTGAAAAATTCTTCAAGATGAATTGCCCAAATCAAGAGTTGTCCATTACAATTATGCATTCAGTTATCTACTACCTTTTCCCATGAGCCCTGTCTCCCAGCAAAATCTGAATTAATAATCTAAACTGCAAATCTGAGAAGATAAACCCCTTCTGTCCCTAGGTTTTGTTAACGCT
>NW_015332357.1:0-222 GCF_001447785.1 Gekko japonicus
GCCTTATCCGCTCATTTTCTGAAACACAGTAGCAGAGGAAAAAGGGGGGCTCGGAATCAGCTGAGTGACCGCATCTCAGATCTAGCTATTCCCTTTCTCTGTTGTTAGAGCGTGTTGCTATAAAGAGTTTCCTGTTTGGTGCACAGGATGAAAATCTGAAACTTAAAATAAGGCTGTTTTCGTATCACGTTTCTGTCTCCTCTTCAGGCAGATGGCGCCAAA
>NW_015332358.1:0-222 GCF_001447785.1 Gekko japonicus
TCAGGCCAACCTGGGCCATCCAGGTCAGGACTTGTCATGTCTAATAGTCACTGACAAACTTATTGTTCTCAGAGTGGTTTAATACTAGTCAGGCCAGGGGACTGTGAGCAGCATTTCCTAAGAGATCCTGCTAGAAATTCATCCTGTTAACCCAATAGAGTAAAAACCTCATAACGATTTCTGCATTATGGTACACAAGGGGAGGACCCGCGATACTCGCGG
>NW_015332359.1:0-222 GCF_001447785.1 Gekko japonicus
ATTTCTCAAGCTCCCCTGAAAACTTATTCAGTGCCTTATAGCCCAATCATTTGTAATCGTTTGTTCCACTATATTCAACTGAGCTTAGTCCCAGATAAATGTGCATTAACTTTGTGGCCATAAATGTAATAATGGTGCAATGTCTTTTGAAGTAGAAATTAATTATTACATGTACAACAACATTTTTCATGAGCTGGTTCACATAGTCATCTAGGTGTCGGG
>NW_015332360.1:0-222 GCF_001447785.1 Gekko japonicus
TATCTGTGTGTCATTGCTGCATGTATTTTGAGAGTTTATAATAATTAAAAAACAGACAGGACCACAAACCTTACCTCGCTCCCTCTCACGTTCCTGGTTGCTGTCAGAATCCGGTTCTGGCTCCGGCACTACCAGGGCTTTCCGTTCCGACAGGAGGTCTCCCAGGCCTTGGTCTAAGTCGTAGCGTTTCAAAATGATGCGGATGTTTTCGTCAAACTGAAA
>NW_015332361.1:0-222 GCF_001447785.1 Gekko japonicus
CCACTCTCACCAACCCCCCTCATGGTCGCTGTTTGAAAAAAAATATGAAGCCTGTTGGTGCTGCGGTGGAAGCACCAGCCACTTGGCTCCGTCCCCCCATGCAGTGACTTTGCCACTCCTTGCTGACTGCAGTCAAAGGAGGTGGGAGGGAAACCCCCCCACCATGCCTCCTCTTTCTCCAACTTTGCTGTCATCCCCCCACACTATTTTACCTCAGCCTCT
>NW_015332362.1:0-222 GCF_001447785.1 Gekko japonicus
AGGGAAACCTTTACCTTTACTTTACACTACACATATTGCAGGGATCATACAGGGACCCCTTCCCCTCTTTGCCTGTGCCTGAATCCAGAGCCAGCGGAAAGCCAGCCCCCCAATTCCATCAGCAAGATTAACAGCCTTCCGACATTCCTGGATGCTACCCCATTTGTCTACGTTGTGCTTACACTTCTTCTGGGATAGATTCAGATGGGTAGCCGTGTTGGT
>NW_015332363.1:0-222 GCF_001447785.1 Gekko japonicus
AAAAGATCCTATTCCTCCCTTACCATTTCCCTTTGATCTCATTGTTTTCTGGCTATTTACCTGAGCTGCTGAGAGCTACCATATGGCCTTGGACAAAGATTTCCACTGGGCCACATTGACACAAAATTATGATAGGAAAGGAAGGGAGTATGTGGACACTGAGAAATGTAAGCCAAACTGAGCTCCATTACTCCTTCCTAGCAGGATAAATGAGAGAGGGAG
>NW_015332364.1:0-223 GCF_001447785.1 Gekko japonicus
AAGAAAACATGAAAAACACTTCTGCTCCTGTTTAGAGAGTCCTGTAGATTTAAGGTGTGGTGGGGAACCAGGCTGTTTATTTCAGGCACCCTTGGCTTTCTGGGAAAAAGAAGACCATAAGGACCAAAACAGATTCTGAGTTGGATCCAGCACCCCTGCCCACTGGTAAAAAAGGGAGGAGGAGGATGGATAGATAGATTTATACCCCACCCTTCACTACCCG
>NW_015332365.1:0-222 GCF_001447785.1 Gekko japonicus
GGGGGATGTCAGAGACACCAAATGAATTTTTTGCATCTTTTTTTCACGGAAGTAAATGTGAGGCACATACCTATGTGGCTCATCAGTACATACAGAGCTCCCTAACTGGGCAACTAATGCCTCCAGGGGCTATTTCCCTGCAGGAGATAGCTGAACCTGCTGCTTCTCCCTTGCCATAGTCCTAATCCATATCAGGTTCCTGCATGCTTGAGAAATGAGCCC
>NW_015332366.1:0-222 GCF_001447785.1 Gekko japonicus
ATCTCCAGATATTTCTTAACCCAGAGCTGGCAACCTGAACACGGAAGCGAAAGAATGACTGTGTTGCCCTGCTCACGCAAAATGGAAGGCATGTATATCAGGAGGACTGTGGGTACACGGGTTGGTGCACCTAAACTGAACTTCTGAGAATGGCTAACATGGTTCAGCAATAGAGGCAACCCCTCCAAACCTTTTTTTTACAGTCTCTGGGTATGTAGGGTT
>NW_015332367.1:0-222 GCF_001447785.1 Gekko japonicus
TGTAACTTTTAACATAGGGACTATTCAATTTAACAAACTTAACAACCTTGAAGAATGCCCCCCCCCCCATTTTAGAATTACTGCAAGTTCTAAGGATCACTCTCATAGTGAGCTTGGAATCCCAGCTACCTGTTAAGCCCTAGAGATATATTGTCTTGAATTCGCTAACGAATTCTAATTCTTAGCCTGGGATAGTGATCCACATTTTATGTGCAAATGTTG
>NW_015332368.1:0-222 GCF_001447785.1 Gekko japonicus
AACCCCAAATCTCCAGGAATAGTTCTTTACGCAGAGACTGGACGATCACCTGTCAAGAGTGCTGTAGCTGCAGATTCCAGCACTGAGCAAAAGATTAGACGGCAAGGCATCCCAAAGTTCTTGCCAACTCTATGACTCAACTATCAATAACAATCCATAGATAGCCTTTGCACTCATGTCAGTCTAAGAAAAGATTCCTTTCAGTATGGCTTCCCATTTTTT
>NW_015332369.1:0-222 GCF_001447785.1 Gekko japonicus
GGTGAATCTGGTCCCAAGGGAGGGAGGGATAGTGTGCTGCCCGCATGCAGAACTCTTCATCATATTTCATCCAGGCAGGGCCAACAAACCCGGTGTACCCTATATAGATTATGTCCATGTATTGAAGCAAGGACGCAGCCCAGTAAGGTTGCATGCAAGCTATAACACCCACATATATGAAAAACCCGGCTAACCAATTGGCCCATGTCCTGTCCACCGTCC
>NW_015332370.1:0-222 GCF_001447785.1 Gekko japonicus
ATATTGATAATTTTTATGTCTGTTGTCTTTACTGTTTGGTGTCTGTGAGGGTAGCAGGGCTCTATAAAGGTGGCATATACTTTTTATAAATCAATAAATATTAACATTGCTAATCTCATGACCATCTCTGAATGATGACTAATATGATCTGGTCTAAGGATCCTGGCTACACATAAGAATGATGTACCCTCACATCAAAGCTAGGTTCTGACTCCTGTTCGG
>NW_015332371.1:0-222 GCF_001447785.1 Gekko japonicus
ATAAATTAGTCTGCTCTAAAGCCATCCTTCCTAAATGAAGACAAAAATGTGTAAATCGGAGGCTAAAAAACTGTACCCTCTCACCCCCATCTATGGAAGCAGACAGAGCATTGAACACACCATAAAGCCAAGAGGCATGGACCCTGCTTTAGGAGCAGCCATCACATCTTCAATGATAAGAAGAGAGGAGAAGCAGCCTCTTTAATGTGGCACCAAAAGGAG
>NW_015332372.1:0-222 GCF_001447785.1 Gekko japonicus
TCTAGGTACAAAACATGTTGTGCATATCATCCCTCTGCCCCCTCGGCAGTGTTATTCCTCACAAGCTAGGTATGGTAGAAGCTTTTCATGCACACATGCTCCAAGTGTACAAAGGTAAGGATGAGGCTGGACAAGACAGCAAGAGCCTCTCATTTATGCATTATTCCCCACTCCTCAAAAACAGTTTTTCAATCACTGTGAAAAAAGCTGGATTCAGGTGGG
>NW_015332373.1:0-222 GCF_001447785.1 Gekko japonicus
CATTGCTTTGATTATGCTGATTATTTTTCAGACAATTGTGAATCATGCCTCAATGGGGAGGTATGAACTAGGATTCTAGAATTCTGGCAATTCAATGCTCAGCATAGTTGCATCTTTCTAAGACCTTTTGCATCAATGAGCATAGCATGAGGTCACTATTCTCAGGGCTACACAGTAAATCATTTCTAGCACAATTGGGTAGGAAGAAAAAGAAGAAGAAGA
>NW_015332374.1:0-222 GCF_001447785.1 Gekko japonicus
TTTTTCGAATGCTGAAAACCCCTTATGACTTCTGAAGCAAAGAAATACAACTCATCCCATTTAATATTGTGCTATTGTTGCACTATAGCAGTCATTCAAAACTGGAAATTCTTGAATGGACAAAACCCTCCAGGTGATGAATGACAGCTTTATGTATGTATGGGCCACCGTGGCAACTGATTTATGGTGACTACAGCAGGGGGCTTTCAAGGCAAGTGAGAA
>NW_015332375.1:0-222 GCF_001447785.1 Gekko japonicus
TGGTCCTGTAGGGCCTTGTTCATGGTGCATTTGTTGTTTGTGCAGATGCAGACATCTCCATTAGGCTTAATGGGAGTCACAATGGGGGTCTCCCAGAAAGCATGCGGCACAGGCTCCAGAACCTCTTGGGCCACCAGGCGATCCAGCTCCCTGTCTATTTTGGGCTTAAGGGTGAATGAGACATGCCTGGCCATCATGTGGATGGGCTGCACCACTGGGTCT
>NW_015332376.1:0-222 GCF_001447785.1 Gekko japonicus
TATTCTATACACTCCTGAACCTCCTGAATTCACAAAAATTCAAAAAGGGCAACAAAGAAAGAAACAAGGGATGATTAATGGTTTCAAATCTGAAGATGCCAAATAAAAGAAAAATTTGACCTAGTGATTTAGCAAGTAAGAAATTATTAGGAATACAAATAAGAGCAAATGCACCAAAGTGTGAAAATGTATAGGGTCTAATAATAAATTAACAATCTGAAT
>NW_015332377.1:0-222 GCF_001447785.1 Gekko japonicus
GGTAGACCCGCTACAGCGCCCCCTGCCGCAGCTGCCGACCCCGCAGGGGTGGCGACCCCCAGGACGCCGACAAACCCGACGTATCCCCGAACCCCTGGACGACGTCGAAGCCTCCGAGGAGTCTGAGGACTCCGATACGAGCCAGGAGTCTGTGAAGGTGCGGCCCGAGCCAACCCTCTCAGGCGGCGTGAAGATGGACCTGGCACAGTTGGGCCAATGGAT
>NW_015332378.1:0-222 GCF_001447785.1 Gekko japonicus
AGCACTGGCTAAATAACTGGAAGCTGCTGTAGCCCAAAGTTAGTTCAGGCCATTCTTACGGCCGGGGTTCTTAGAAGTGTTTGCAGTAGACCTGTATATTAGCACAACTTTAGAATAGTTTGAGAGAAAGAAGATACCAGGAGCAGTTTTTTGACTTGGCATCTCTTAACATATATACACAGTGCAATTCCATTTGCTGGGACTTCGCATCCGAGCAGGGGA
>NW_015332379.1:0-222 GCF_001447785.1 Gekko japonicus
CACATATGGCTCTTTTGCCCCAGAGGAGAGGGGTACAACGTCATCACCTCCTTTTTTTCGCATGGTTTCCAATGAAACCCACCAGTACAGAGGGATTATCCAGTTGCTTCTACATTTCAGATGGATGTGGGTTGGACTCTTTGTTGTGGATGATGAAAGTGGAGAGTGTTTCTTGCAGGTGCTGGAGCCGCTGTTTTCCCAGAATGGGATCTGTTCAGCCTT
>NW_015332380.1:0-222 GCF_001447785.1 Gekko japonicus
GTGGCATCCACCTTCAACTGAGATAATGTTACTAATGGAAGTAACCACCTAGAAAGTGTTATTGGGAAGAAAATTGTCTCTGTATGTTGTTTTTACTATGTTTATGGCTGCTGTCTTTAAATGGCTGTTACCATTTGCCTGCATGAGCTTCCTTGAGTTTTAGGAGAAATACAAATATAAATGTCTCAAATAAATAAAATAACCTGCTGTGTTCCACTTTAC
>NW_015332381.1:0-223 GCF_001447785.1 Gekko japonicus
TGATCTGTTTTCAATACCCTTCCTAATCTCTCTGGATGTTCTGCCCCTATTGCCCCTCCTCACGCCCTGTGTTGGCAAAAGGCCTCTGGGTGGCTGATTCCGGTGGACGAAACAGCAAGAAGGCAGACCCCCTCCGGGTGGCCTCGTGTTCGTAAGGTGGAGCTTCCTTTGAGGTTCCCCCTGCCAGGGTTGAATGATGCCCAGTGGGGAGGGGGGGCGCTGG
>NW_015332382.1:0-222 GCF_001447785.1 Gekko japonicus
ACCACCCAAAATTGGTATTTGGTCAAGGGGGACTTGTCCACATAAAGGAATAAAGGGCCCTCCTCCAGGCTACACTGGTCAACATATCAGCGTAATGCCCAGACATGACAGAGGTCCTTGTCTGTGCAAACCCCTAGGGAGATCTTGTTCCTCTTCCTCTTTTGGTTGGTCTTGGACCACCTCACGTGGATCAAAACAGCAAGGGCATAAGCCCAGTCCAGC
>NW_015332383.1:0-222 GCF_001447785.1 Gekko japonicus
TGCCAGAAGTTTGAATTCCTCCCCTCTTACTTTTAAGTCATTTATCTGATCATTGTATCTTATAGAGTTATTTAGCGACTCTAATTTGAAAATAAACAATAATGGGGATAGTGGACATCCCTGTCTAGAACCTTTTTGTATAACTATATTCTTTGTTAAGTCTCCATTTACTAATACCTTAGCATACTGTGTTGAGTATATTGCCTTTATCATGGACCAAAA
>NW_015332384.1:0-222 GCF_001447785.1 Gekko japonicus
CACAGAGAGCATGTGGACGAGTGGGACTCAATCTTGCAAGCTCCTCGCCTCAACCAGCTGAGCCATGATTTTTGAAATGTTCCCATCAGGTTGATTGTGTGTATTAAAAACAGACATTCTTTGCGATGGGCCTTGAGGAGTTGTTATTATCCAACTTCACATCCAAGGCGGCGAGCCTAAACAGGCCAAAACTCAGGAGCCACCCCCCTCCTCTCAGACTTA
>NW_015332385.1:0-222 GCF_001447785.1 Gekko japonicus
AATCGGTTGCCATCCATCCAACATGCACCTCACCAGCTGAAGCCTGCAGAGGCCGCGCACAACATGGCACATGAATGTGCACGCATGTTTGATGACACGGACAGGCATTTGAGCCCAGAGGTAGCCCTTTTCCAGATTTCATGCTGCAGTACGGGGAGGTGAGTGAGTCCTGGAGAATAAGTCTTACGATTGGCATGAGCACAGCATTAACAGGGTAACCCC
>NW_015332386.1:0-222 GCF_001447785.1 Gekko japonicus
CAAAAAAAGCCCTGGGCGTAGCTGTGTTCTGCATGAGAGAAGGATGAGAAGGGAAGCAGCTACAAGGTACATAGAGGGCATGGCAAAATGGCTGAGTAGGAAGGGATTGGAATGGTGGAATACCTGATCCATTGGTTATAGAGACGGAGTTTCAAAGAAAATGAGGTGCTGAGAGATCAGTGGATGGCTCTTTTCAGTGTCTTTTTAAATCACGGGGCCCCA
>NW_015332387.1:0-222 GCF_001447785.1 Gekko japonicus
CTACCAGATGACTTCAACCCAGACCAGCGAGGCGACCGTCTTGAGCACCAGCAGCCAGCGCAAAATCTCCGTCACTCCACTTCTCGAGGGAAAGCTGTGCACAATGGAGGTCGACTCAGGATCATCGGTCACCGTGATCTCCGAGTCATCCTGGCAGCAGCTGTTCCCTACCCGCAGTCGGCGGCGACTCCAGCCTGCGGACATGCGAGTGTCCGATTTTCA
>NW_015332388.1:0-222 GCF_001447785.1 Gekko japonicus
TCCTCTGAAGGGCAAGAGGGAGGGGCAGGGGCAGGGTGGGAGGATTCAAAAGCGAGGGAAGACGCCGGCCAAGTAAATATCCCCATTTCAAGCCTCACCTCTGCCACAAACTTACCTGGTGGCCTTGAACAACACTCTCAGAGCAGTTTCTTATCTGCAGTGTAGAGCTGATAAGAAGGCCTGCCTTACAAAGTGGTCACAAGAGATAATGTGTGTGTAAAC
>NW_015332389.1:0-222 GCF_001447785.1 Gekko japonicus
CCTCTGGTTTACGCTCTCATTTCTCCTTCATCTCTGGTTTTGTAGTGCTTCAAGCCCAGGGTTTTGTAGTGCTTCAAGCCCTTGGTTGGGCAGAAAACCACAGTGAAAGCGTGGGTACACCGTTGAGAAACGATACCTCTACAACGCAACCTTCAGTTCTCTGAAGTAGGCCAGCCCTGTACAGGCAAACTTGAGACTAAGCTGAGCTTGAGGAGAGATGGA
>NW_015332390.1:0-222 GCF_001447785.1 Gekko japonicus
AAATAGGTAGCCAGTACAGTTGACACAGCTCTAGAGGTATGCATTCTGTGTGGCTGGCCCCAAACAGGACCCTTGCTGCTGCATTCTGTTCCAGTTGGTGCTTCTAAGGTATCTTTAAAGGGATCCACACATAGAGCCCATTACAGCAGTTACTTAGCCTTCCATATTACCTACTAAAGATGCCAGGGACTGGTCCTGGGACCTTCTGCATGCAAAGCAGAT
>NW_015332391.1:0-222 GCF_001447785.1 Gekko japonicus
GTGCCTAATCGCTGATTTGCGAGCCTACAAGGATCCAACTGCTCCAAATAGTAGTAACAACAGATGCGAGTCTCAGGGGCTGGGAAGCCTACTGTCTAGACAGGGTGGCTCAGGGGAGCTGGTCCCCAGAAGAAGCTCAACAGGGCATTCCAAAACCTGCTTCAAAACAAGGTGGTCCTGATCCATACAGATAACTGTTGTAAATAGTCAATAATTGTTTAA
>NW_015332392.1:0-222 GCF_001447785.1 Gekko japonicus
AAAAAAAAATGATCACGCTTAAAGAATTAAAAATTAGCTTTTGATTACTGCAGATGAAACATTGTTCACTATGCTGCAAGATGCATGTCTTCTTTTTATACTTTAGAAATTATTTGTTAAGGTTAAAAGTCACACTGCGTTTTTTTAATGCACACATTCATGGCTGGATTTTCTCATTTTTCAAAGAGGACATCTGGTCTCAGCAGCACGGGAGTCAGTACA
>NW_015332393.1:0-222 GCF_001447785.1 Gekko japonicus
ATGAATCATAGTTTAATAACCATAATTTGTGCAATAATTATAATTCTAAAGCAACAAAAGCCATATAAATAGACCAGTGGTCCTCAGCATAAGGGCTAACCCAGCCTTGGAGGTCTTGTAGAAGCCAGAATCACTGATGAGCTTGTCTTAGTTGGAGGTAGTTCCAGAACTGTTCATAATGCCAGGCTTTTGACATAAGCAAAATAAATATAGAATACTTCT
>NW_015332394.1:0-222 GCF_001447785.1 Gekko japonicus
TGACTATCTACTAGACTGTGTGAACAAGGTTCCCAGTCCTGTAGAGAAGCTGAATGTGTACCGAACCAATTGTATACTGGATGTACACAAAGTCTCTAGGAAATATGCATCAGCCTGCTGTGTGGCCTGTAGGCTGTGCTCACTCTCTCTCGCGTGCATGTTCCCAAACCCAACTTCATTATCTGTCAGGGATTATTGGGTGGTAGCAAATCCTGGATTGCC
>NW_015332395.1:0-222 GCF_001447785.1 Gekko japonicus
ATATTAAGTTATGATTAAAAGTTGAAATATAAATTTTATAGGTTAAATGAAATTCCAACAAAGGTAATTCAACCTCTGGAGAAACTAAAGAATAATAGAGAGATGAAGTCTGATGCACTATTAAGAGATGATTATCTTTACAATTCATCAACTGTCTTTTAGTTCAGAAGCATTGAGTAGACTGATTAATTTACTGATGTTATATTAACAAAAGAAATGGAT
>NW_015332396.1:0-222 GCF_001447785.1 Gekko japonicus
AGTGGCATTCATAAGTGAAAAAGGGTTTACATTGCACAATCTGCTGAAAGAATTTCAGGAGACGGTGGAGGAGGAAGAACTGAAGTCATGCGGGACAGGCACTCCGAAATGGAACTAACTGTGTGACATTTGAATGGCTCCCATTGGTGGGGTGGGAAGTGCTGCCAAGTCACTGCTGACTGATGGTGACTGATGTCGGGTTTTCAAGGCAAGAGACAGACA
>NW_015332397.1:0-222 GCF_001447785.1 Gekko japonicus
ATTTTCTCCAGGGTAACCGATCTCTGGAGGTTGGCAGCTCTAAGGGAGGATGTGCTTGATGATCCCCAGTGCCAGAGGCAAGAAAGCTTAAAGGAAGCTTCATCCATGTCAGCGTTACCCAAGTTTACCATAAGTCCGAGCCGTAAGTGACATTATGCCACACAATAGAAGAAATACCGGCCATTTTGAAGTCAGTTTGAAAAGTTTGCAAACAATAGGATG
>NW_015332398.1:0-222 GCF_001447785.1 Gekko japonicus
GAAAAGCACGTTCCTCCACAGGGAAGTTCTAAGGATTATTTATGAAACTGTACAATCCAAACAACAATTGCATTGAAATGAAGCACAAAGATGAAAAATCCAGTGAATTTTTTTTAAAACTGGTAAAATAACAGGATTTGGCTTGAGTTGAGGAATAATCTAATGGAAAAGAAGAGTAATGTTCTTGGGCTAGTTTCTTAACAAACTGCTTCACGTCTAGCT
>NW_015332399.1:0-222 GCF_001447785.1 Gekko japonicus
ATTCACAGGATCCATCCCACAACCTCCAAACCTAATTTGTCTAAGTGGGTTGGTGGGTGGCGTCACATGATACGCTGCTCTGATAAAAAACATAAATGCCCAGACTGCCTACCCACTGACTTCATGCTCTTCATTCAAATGATCAGGCCACCTAAAGAGATATCTTTTGGTTCTGTCCAGCCAGCCCACCAGTGGTCAGAGATGGCAGAGTGGACCGTACCA
>NW_015332400.1:0-222 GCF_001447785.1 Gekko japonicus
TTTAAAATGAATGCAGCAAAGAACAAACAAAAAAAAAAGAATTGTGAGTGCTCAGGTTATTCTTCAGAAACTGTCCAAGGTTCGTTTCAGAGGGTCGCTTGTGCGGCTTTGCGGTAGAACAGTCAGATTTGAGTCAAGTAACACCTTAGAGACCAGCAAGCATTTCAGAGCTTCCTGAAAGTCTGGTTGGCTTCTTAAGGTGCCACTGGACTCATAAGAACA
>NW_015332401.1:0-222 GCF_001447785.1 Gekko japonicus
GGATAAACTGATGTTATTTATTAACATCTGAGCTTCACCCCCACTTCTAAGAGAGCTACTTTAGTCTTCTCCAGTGTGAAGGAAATGCCATGGATTCTCCTCTTGGAAAGCCCCTTTTGTTATGCAGCCTAGGAGAAGGAAGGTATGGCATCTTCCTTGCACTGAATTTTAACAATACAGCAAAGGATCACACAGTCAACAAAGGGAATCAAGACAGAAAAC
>NW_015332402.1:0-222 GCF_001447785.1 Gekko japonicus
TGGTGCCTGAATTCCCACAGAGCAAGGAGCCAGCAGCAAAGAGTCTTCCTCTTTTTGTACTTCTCTTTCTTTGCTTTGCCTCACTGTGGCTGTCGGGCACAGTAATATGTGGCTGTGTCTGCAGCTGTCAGAGAGCTCAGCTGGAGGTAATATTCATTGCTGGAGGAATCAGCAGAGATGGTGACTCGGCCTTGGAGAGATGGGGCATAGCTTGTGCGCCAG
>NW_015332403.1:0-222 GCF_001447785.1 Gekko japonicus
GGAAAGGGCGGGGTCGACCTCTCGGGTGCCTCGGGAGGCTTCTTGGGGAATGGAGTTCCCTCCAGCGACCAGCCCCCACACCCGTTTAATCCTATTTTTTTAAGGGGTTCCCCAGTCCCCCCCAGCAGAACTAAAGTGCCCCTTTTGGTCTCCTCCGGGGAGGGTTTGATTGCGATCCCATCCCAGCCTGCAGGGCAAGAAAAGAGGGGGGACCCATTCCTT
>NW_015332404.1:0-222 GCF_001447785.1 Gekko japonicus
TTTTTTTTAGACCAGAAGCTGCTAGTTTAAATTCAAGTAGGTTCTTAAAGTATCCTATTTTAACAGAACCCAGATTTAAACCGGATTCTGTAGTCTGACATGATCCAGGACTCTGTGCTCTTCGTGCACAACTGAACCCAAGACACAGCACACAGAAGTCATGTCAGCAATTGATTGATGCAGGGGAGGGGCAGAGGATCTATGGTAAGGTGCATGCTTTGA
>NW_015332405.1:0-222 GCF_001447785.1 Gekko japonicus
CTCCATTAACATCAGTTAATGGTTCAAATAATTTCTCAGCAACCCAAAACATTATCCCAAGACCATCACGGCTAGCAGATGAGCCACAAGGGATCTGTTTCTAACTCTGGTCAAGGCTCATATGTAATACTGAATTGTACCATAGAAACTGCTGGATAAAAAAGTAAAAAGCTGTAGAGACAGAGGGAGTGATTTGCTTGTTTAAAAGCTGCTTTCCTCCTA
>NW_015332406.1:0-222 GCF_001447785.1 Gekko japonicus
CAGGGTTGTTGTGAGGATGAAATGAGGGAGGGGAGTACCAGGTATGGTGCCTTCCGGAGGACGGGCAGGGTGGAAATATAGGTTTACAGAAATGAAAAGCTCTGGCTATGTTTGCGTCTGCCAATAAAAGGTATGACTGGACGAAAAAGCTCTGTTGGATCAGATCCAAGGTTCCTCTAGATCAGCATCCTGGTTTTATTAACAGTGGTTACTAAGATGTTT
>NW_015332407.1:0-222 GCF_001447785.1 Gekko japonicus
AAGTGTCAGCAGAATCTTACTCCGATACTCTTAAAGCAAACAGGAGTGTGAGAGTGTCATGGCTTTGACTTTTCTGCTAATAGCTGATGTCCTGATATGGCTCTCACTTGAATTGTACATATAGGCATCATTTTAGATCATGAGATCCATGCATTAGTAATCCTGCTAGTTCTTATTCCTGGTGGGCGTGATCTACCCTCAGTAATCACATGAGAAGTGGAC
>NW_015332408.1:0-222 GCF_001447785.1 Gekko japonicus
TTTGTGGCACAGAGCATGAGCCTGATTGGCCAGAGAGCAGGCTGCCACCAGGTGTCTTGGCAGGGGGGACGCAGAGAGTTCCCAGGCCCCCTCCCCTCCTCCGCTCACCACCAGGCACTGATGCCCACCTTCCTTCCCACCCCCTGATTGCCTCCCACCTTCCCTCATCTGCTCCTCAGCCCTCCCACCGCCCGTTCTCCCAGCTGCCTGCGGGCCTTTCCC
>NW_015332409.1:0-222 GCF_001447785.1 Gekko japonicus
TACACAATAGAAAGCCCGGGAATTTTGTAAGAACCTTAACTCTCTGATTGGAAAATCGATGTATCAGTTATTTAACATATTGAGGTTTTCCTTCCTGCCTTTTTGTCCTGCTGGAGAAGGAGACGTCATTCCTGTTTTTATCTCTCTAGCTGTAAAGATGTAGCGATCTAGTTCTTTTCTTATTTTGTATCCCATGTACCTTTTCCCCATGTTAGGTTTATA
>NW_015332410.1:0-222 GCF_001447785.1 Gekko japonicus
AGCTATCCACTACGACCCCAAGACCTTTTCTCCTGTCAGCCTCAGCAATTTAAAACAGAGAAACCCTCAACAACCAATCATTTCAGTTGCACTACTGCAGTCAAGTGGCCTTCCTTCTGCACAAGCAACCCTGTACAAAGTGAATACAGAATAAACAGTGATATACAGGGGCCATTTCCTGCCGGAGCATGCTGGAATGACGCTCCGGCAGTAAGGAGCCCA
>NW_015332411.1:0-222 GCF_001447785.1 Gekko japonicus
TGGAGACCTAGATCCACCATAAGGCTTTGTAGGATGCTTGACAGGCCCAGCTGGAGAACCTGCATTCCTACATCTGCAGGCACTGACTCCTAAAAATAGCCTTAGTTCAGCTCTGGCTATTATTGTGGAATCAGCTGCTTGGATAGCGCTTGATAAACCTGCCACAACTTAACTCCTGCCTGCCCCAGGTACAAATAGGTCACCCTGTTTGTTTTCATTGCA
>NW_015332412.1:0-222 GCF_001447785.1 Gekko japonicus
GGAGCCTCTTTATGTTTGCAAAACTAATATGAGTCCTTTTATCTAAGGAACTCCATTCTAGATAGGATACAGGAGAGATAGGTTCGCTAATCTAGTCTAACTAACTAGATGGACGGAGATGCAGAAACAACATGCTGCTCTCATGTTGCCAATATGGAGAAACATGGCATCGTGTGTGGATGAGGGATAAACTGGAAGAAAGGAAACTTTCCCTAAGAGTAG
>NW_015332413.1:0-222 GCF_001447785.1 Gekko japonicus
TTCGTTTGTTTGATATAAAATAAAAATCCTTACCAAAAAAAAGTGTTGAAGGGTTCTTGCAATTGTTCAGCAAGACTCAAAAATACAAAGCTGAGGTTTGCTCCCTCCCACTGAAAACAACTAGAGACATGCTGTAGAGCCTACCAAGAAGCTCAGCTTCAGAGAAATAACTTCTTTCAAAATACAAAGCACATAGTGAGGAAATCACCATAAGGGCAGCAA
>NW_015332414.1:0-222 GCF_001447785.1 Gekko japonicus
TCCTGGGTCTTTAGGCATAGGTACCCATGGGGCCCTCCATCGCAACTTCCTTCTCCCCTCCTCTTCTTGGCTCCTGCCCCTCCAGGTGTGGCTGTATTCTGCCCCACAAGTGCTGCCTCTCCCCATAGGGTTGCCATCCCCCTAATGGGAGCAGGAGTTCCCCCTGCTTTCAAGGGCCCAATCCGCCACCGACCAGCTGGCCAGTGAGGGGAGCCCTGCCCC
>NW_015332415.1:0-222 GCF_001447785.1 Gekko japonicus
TCCGGCCCTCGTAACAAAGGAGCTTGACACCCCTGCTCTAGACGCCTTATGCCTCCAGACGCCAGTTGCCCCTCCACCAGGCCTTCAGAGCCTTTGACCCTTGACCCACTCTTCCGTCACCACTGCTTCTCTCGTCTGCTTGCCACAGCAGTCCCATTGCCTTGATGGCACATGCAGATGGCCACCAATCCTCGTGAGGACCAGAGGTCATTTCGGGGGGGA
>NW_015332416.1:0-222 GCF_001447785.1 Gekko japonicus
ATTGATATTCCATACATAACTTTATGCATTCCACGATGAACAATGTAAAACAGTGAAATCATTGTTCAAGCATGACAGACAATGCAAGTATTAGCCAACCAAACCCCTACCAAGCATCTGGTGATGTGATAAGGGTGGTGATAGATTTAAAACTGAAAGTGCTAGCATTCCTAAGGACTATACCAGAAATGGCATGCATAGTTTAAACATCAGGAGAAAAAA
>NW_015332417.1:0-222 GCF_001447785.1 Gekko japonicus
TGTGGCGATCACAGCTTTAGACAGACCAAGGGCTCAGCAGCGTATCATCTCAGAGTCTGCGTTATGTCCCAGGCTTAAAAAGAAGGCCGTGCTCCTGAGCATGTGTAGAATGCCCACTGGCCTTTAGAGGTGGAAATGAATGTTTTGGTTCACTATTGTTATTGCGGCTCTCATTATACTATTTATACTATTCCTTTACAACATTTCTGCCCATTCACGGAG
>NW_015332418.1:0-222 GCF_001447785.1 Gekko japonicus
TGTCCTGAACCTTGAGGTAAGAGGGGGGATAAATCTTTTAATAATTAAATAAATAATAAACACATTCACAAAACATAACCCCAGTGATACATTCGCAAAGCTCAGCCCGTTTTTACTCAACTTGCTGCACACCGATGTGCTCATGGGAATTTCCCCCTACTAGGATGGCCAACATCCAGGTCTGATCTCCGGGTGACAAGAGATCAGTTCCCCTGAAGAAAA
>NW_015332419.1:0-222 GCF_001447785.1 Gekko japonicus
TCTTTCGACTCCTTTCTCTCCTCAAGGCTACTCATGATTCAGATGCAAAGAGATCAGCTTCCTGCAACTAATTAAGAAGACCTGGGCTAGAGGTCAGTTGCAAACCAAGCAATTCTCAAGTTTTTGAAGAGATGGACCTCTGTTGGCGCCAGTTAACGATGCACGATAGGAAATGAAGTGCCTTCGTGTTTTTCAGGTTTTTAAAGACAGTGGGCTTTCTTG
>NW_015332420.1:0-222 GCF_001447785.1 Gekko japonicus
TCAAACCATTTATAAAATCTCGACCAAGCCAGCAGTCTATTGACTACACCACTAGAGGCTCTCCAACAAGCCACCTGCTACTCTGTAGCTCAAACTATAAAAACCATTAGCAGTTATCTTTTTGTGAAATTTATAAAAACTAGCCTCAACCACTTTACAGCAGCCTAAATAGGAAAAGCCGTGGTACGAGGTGTGTGTGTATGTAAAGAGCTGTCAAGTTGC
>NW_015332421.1:0-222 GCF_001447785.1 Gekko japonicus
AAATAGCTTTGTTTCTGACAGATCTCCCTTTGCTTGGTCAGCACTGATCTCAGGCTCTTAATGCTTCCTTCAAACTAAGTTAATGGTTTTCAAAACTACTAATATGAACTAACATGTTTACAAACATGCTTGTGTGGCTGTCACTAGGCACATGCAGGTACTGGTGGCCACAAGCATGAATTTCTTTAAAATGAGATTAGACAGATTCATGTAGGATAGGTC
>NW_015332422.1:0-222 GCF_001447785.1 Gekko japonicus
CCCTGAGAGGTAGGCCGGGCTGAGAATTCCTGACAGACCCACGTCCACCCAGCAAGCGGGAATTCAAACCTGGGTCTCCCAGGATCCCAGTACAACACTCTCTGCCACACTGGCTGCCGTGTATAAAGAGGCCCATGTGTGACAGCAAAGATAACAGGTAGACGTGCATTACAAAGGAATTTCAGAAACAGTCTGGGAGATTGCTGGATTACAAGTTATTGC
>NW_015332423.1:0-222 GCF_001447785.1 Gekko japonicus
CCTACCAGATACTCTCCTCAGGGTATCCGTCATCCCTGTCCAGGCCTTCCCTATATGAGGACAAGTCCCTACCCTGTCTCCTTTGCCGTTGCCACACCCCTGGGATCCTTTGGGCCCCAGCTGAGGCCTTGGCGTATTGCCGGGCGGCCCCCTTGGCTAGGCTGCCTCCAACCGAGTTGGTTATCGCAGGGGGGCTGCCTCTGGACACGTGTTGCCTATGTG
>NW_015332424.1:0-222 GCF_001447785.1 Gekko japonicus
AAAAAACCCCATACAGGAACTTTATACAGGCAACATGAATCAACACAAAGCCTACCCGAGCCCTTCAGAGCAGTTCTTCTCAAGCCAGTTTATCCAGAGACATGAGTAAAACCTGGACTGGAGCTCCTCCAGATTCTAGGGTCCTGGACCTAATATAAAACATGAAACAGATTGCTGAACATTTACACGTGCCACAAGTGAAAAAGGTCTGATTTTTGTTGC
>NW_015332425.1:0-222 GCF_001447785.1 Gekko japonicus
TATAAATCCAATCTCTTCTTCTTTTATTGCCTTTTCGTTTGGCATTCCTTCAATTGTCCCTCTTTTCAGAATTATTGTTGTTTTGTGTTTGTATGTATTGTTTTTATGCCTTTGTATTTATTTTAGCTGTTTTAATAAGTGCATGTGTTTTTTGTTGTTGGCTTTAATGATTTTTATTTTATTATGCACACTGTAATTTGTTAGCTGCTTTGGTGGCCCTTG
>NW_015332426.1:0-222 GCF_001447785.1 Gekko japonicus
GCCTAGGGTGCAAAATAAGCTGGGGATGGGCCCAGTTTGCACAGTTACAATACTTTTTTTAATGATTGGATTGCTTTCTTACACCTGCTGCTGCCCAGACACCACCTGCAATTTTCTTAACATAAAACATAGTACAAGAGGGGGGTGAAATCACTTAGATGTTTGTGAGTTGAGGCTTACTACTTAGGTGACCGGGGTGGAAAGTGCCCTCAAGTCACAGCT
>NW_015332427.1:0-222 GCF_001447785.1 Gekko japonicus
CCTGTGCAAAACAGCTGCGCGTGCTGGTTGTGGACCTATGGCATACTAACTGAGCATGTGCAGCTCTTTTGCGTGGGCAGGGGGGAGTCCTGATCAAAGTCTGGCTGCAAAGTCCTGTGGGTCTCTCTGCTTTTGTCTTTCTGGTGTTACACTGAAATCAAGCTAGAGGCTGAGGCACACATTTGGCAGAATGAGATGGCATGGAACAGGGGTCACTGGGGG
>NW_015332428.1:0-222 GCF_001447785.1 Gekko japonicus
TCAGTTATGTTGATGCCTCATGCGTTTATGAGTTTTGAAAGTAAGATGAGTCTTCAAACATCCCAGCCAAAGGGCCCCAAAGAACAGGGGGAAATAAAGATGTAGGATTGGCTGAGCTGGTGCTGATACCACAATGGGCACAGCTCACAGAGGCCTCAGCTAGGAGCCCACTGAAATGGTAGGCCTTACAGTTACGAGGCCTGAGCTGCGTACAAAAGATCC
>NW_015332429.1:0-222 GCF_001447785.1 Gekko japonicus
CACCACATTGTCCTTCTGGGCTGAGAAATAGCTTTATTGATCCAGCTCTGCTTCCTCCCCTCCCTTTAAAAGTACTTTTCAGGATCCAAACCGTCAGATGCTAAACTGGAATTTAAATACAGCCCAAAAGATATTCTTCCACAATGTAACTTACAGTAAAACACCTCCCAGGGTATATAATAAAGTTTCCAGCACAGGCTGGGAAATTATTTAATTTCCCCT
>NW_015332430.1:0-222 GCF_001447785.1 Gekko japonicus
TTCATATGAATGAGGAGGCTAACAACATATGAAATAACAATAAAACATCAACCGTTATAATCATTAAAATGGTGACAACTACAAGATACAAGAAACCGCCATTTAAAACAACATTTAAAAAAGAAGACAGCTAAAGCCCAGATAGGGGTTTCAGAAAAACTTGACAAAATAAAAAGATGTCTTCTCCTGGGTGCCTCTAGTGGGCTGTCAGATGGAGCCTCT
>NW_015332431.1:0-222 GCF_001447785.1 Gekko japonicus
CTGTTAATGACAGGGCATTTTGGAAGTCACTAATTCATAGGGTCTCCATAAGACAGGAATTGATGGCACACCACACACACACAGAGGCAACATGCCATGCTCTTCAGGCAACAAAGGGCTTGTCCATTCATAGAATCATAGAATAGAATCATAAAGTTGGAAGGGACATCCAGGGTCATCTAGTCCAAACCATTGCACAATGCAGGAAATTCACAAACACGT
>NW_015332432.1:0-222 GCF_001447785.1 Gekko japonicus
CCCCACCTGGAGGCTGGCAACCATATTGTGATGCTAGACAGCGCTAACTGCAGGGACGTTTCTGTGTTTACTTTCTATCATGTCAGTGTGAACACTGGGAAAGGAGAGGCATAAACATTTTAATAAAACATATTTTTGAGTGTGTTTCCACACCACCTTCCTGCCAAAAAATCTCTACGCAATGTAAAATAAAACACAGTTGTAAGCAGTGTTCCCTCTAAG
>NW_015332433.1:0-222 GCF_001447785.1 Gekko japonicus
TGACACAGGGTGGTGGGCGCAGACAGAAAATGGCCGCCCCGGCGTTCCTTCAGTCACCCAGGGAAGATCCTCACGCTGTGGCGGCAGCAGCTCGCAAAAGCATCCCTTTTTTTAAAAAAAAAAACCCTGCACAGCCAATCAACTCTCCAGCAGCCAGTCAGAGGCCTCGCTGGGCCAAAGCCCCGCCCGGCCCCACCTGCTTCCCGAAAACACTTGGCGGGC
>NW_015332434.1:0-222 GCF_001447785.1 Gekko japonicus
AACAAGATTTTGGGGGTATAAACTTTTGATAGTCAAAGCACCCTTCATCAGATCGTATACCTAGCAGCTTTTGTTGGTCTCATTCTCTAAGGTGCCACCAGACTCAGAGTTAGGGATGAGTGACTCTTCTGTCCTCCTCCCTCTAACACACCTCAACTCTTTATATTTGTTCATCAGCAGTTTCTGTTCTTCACATTTGTTGATTTTGTGGACTTATTTGTT
>NW_015332435.1:0-222 GCF_001447785.1 Gekko japonicus
AGATAGTTAATTAGCGGATCCATGGCAAGGTTAAAGAGCAAGGGTGATAATGGATCGCCCTGCTTTACTCCATTTAGAAGCTTAATCGAAGCAGTGTCTTCATTATTAACACTAAATCGAGTATCAGCATCCCGCAGGGTACTCTCGATTAGCTGTATGACATGGGCATCAAGACCCCTTTCCCTTAACACCCAACTAATATGCCGATGCGAAACCGAATCA
>NW_015332436.1:0-222 GCF_001447785.1 Gekko japonicus
CCTTACAAGTCAGGAAAAACGGCTCCACATATCAAGCACTCAACATTGACAAAGGAGAGAATCTGCTGAGAGCTCTTGGCATTAACCCCATCGTTGAAATGGAAACTGAACTGCAGTCCACTCGAAAGAGAGCCCGACAAACCACCCCGCAACGATGGAACAAAATCCCGACGAGAAGAAGAATTTCTTATGAACACTGAAGCTTTTGATCTGTTTTTCTGG
>NW_015332437.1:0-222 GCF_001447785.1 Gekko japonicus
GTACTGGCAGAAACATCCTCAAGAGCAAGGGGCCAAGGAAGCACAGTCTTTTGAGGCTTTTCCTCTTGTCTGCAAAAGGGCTTTCTTTAATGGCTACTTCCAGAGGAAGCCCATGGAGAGTCTTCCCTATTCTCAGGGTCCGGACAACGCAGGACTTCTTGCACATGGAGCTGAATCAGATCCTTGGTCCACCGCAGTTAGTATTGTCTACTCAGACTGGCA
>NW_015332438.1:0-222 GCF_001447785.1 Gekko japonicus
TAGCACTGGGTTTCAGAGGCTGACTGCCTTTGGATGTGGAAGTTCTCTGTAGTCATCCTGGCCAGTCGCTGGTGATAGACCTCCCCATGCATCCAGCCCCTTTTAAAAGCCATTTGTGTTCACGACCATCGCCGATCCCACCATTTAATGACTTGTTGAGTAAAGGAGTGTTCTGTCTTGTACCTGCTGTCCGTCAACTTCATTGGGTACCCTCAGGTTTTA
>NW_015332439.1:0-222 GCF_001447785.1 Gekko japonicus
TGGCACTCCAGACTTGGAGAAGAATTTTCGGTGTGGTCCCAGCATGGTTCAATACCAACCAGAAGGAGCGCACTAGCTCTCCCGAGCCTGGAAGAAGAGGAACCAGTATCTGATTTCTTCTTGTTACCTGCACTGGGTCTTGATTGTGCCAGGAGAAAAGCGTATGTCATCATATGTCCCCCAGAGAGCGCTGCAGAACCGGCTGGTCCTCCTGAACATCAA
>NW_015332440.1:0-222 GCF_001447785.1 Gekko japonicus
TTTTGGGAGCCAGGTTCAAATTCCCAAGCCCTAATTGCTCTAAATAGGTGCTGCTTGGGCCAGCCAACTTGGCATCCAATTCTGAAGGCACAGTATACAGCAACTCTAGTAAAGCTAAGCAGGTGTGACAGTTCCTGAATGGGAAGCCTGCAGAGGAGTTGAATTCAATGATGTCCAAGATCATAACCTTCCTAATCTAACACTCTATGATTCTCCTGATGA
>NW_015332441.1:0-222 GCF_001447785.1 Gekko japonicus
TTTGCACTGTGAATAAGCTTTGCTGCATGAATGTTGGAATAATCTGGTTTGTTTGAGAGAAAAGTGGAATCCTCAGGTCAAATATAATGCCTGTAAAATAGCTGTGCTTGTATACTGCTGAGATCTTTAAATCTGATGGTCTGAGGGATGAGTGAAGTAAGGCATTTGGGATGGGGTCCTGTTACTTCTGAGACACAATCATATAACCATGGTTCAAAAAGT
>NW_015332442.1:0-222 GCF_001447785.1 Gekko japonicus
TTTTCTACGAAATGACCCCTGGGACTAAGCATCATGATTCCCCCCCCCCAATAATACCCATTGAGCCATAGTATAAGGGCTCCGAATCTAAAGCTGGTCAGTGCAGACATTTGGGAATGGCCCCCTCTCTGGCATTTGCGGCTTAATTTCCCTTGGCAGTTCCCTTGGCAGTGGGAGGCGGGAAGGCAGTGAAAAGAGGTGGTGGAGGAGATTGGATTTATA
>NW_015332443.1:0-222 GCF_001447785.1 Gekko japonicus
GTTTTTTTCCAAGGAGGGACCGTACTTTTATGGTTAGCCCGTGGAAAGAAGACGATCCTGTCGAGAGTTTTTAAGAGTCACTTCAAGGAAAATATGGGGTAGAAAGACCAGGTGGCTAGGAAAAGATGACTCGGTGTAATTGATTTGGCTACCAGGTCCAGAATTCTAGGTTCCCAGAAGCACTCCAGGAAGTGTTAGTGTTAAGTCGCCTGCTTAACAAAG
>NW_015332444.1:0-222 GCF_001447785.1 Gekko japonicus
AGAAACATGCATGTCAGTCTTAGAGGAATGGTGGGATAAATGCAAGACACAGAGAGACAACCAAAGGGGGGTGGGGGATGTGAGAAAAAAACCAAACTGCCTTCTGATTGACAGATGGCAGGGTGTAGAACATAGGTTGCATTTCTCCAACTATATTGGTGATATAAATAAAATTCAGCTACAACACTTAGATTCCCTTTGACCAAATTCTTAACTGGCAGC
>NW_015332445.1:0-222 GCF_001447785.1 Gekko japonicus
TCCAGGCCCCACCTAGAGGATGGCAACCCCACCCACTGCCACCTGCAGCATGGATGTCAGGGAGGGAGGGAGGGAATGAATGTGAACCTAACCACATTGGAAAACTTTTCTCTGCCGACTCATCTTAAGGCAGTTCAGGACCTTCACATGAATTTGAAACTGGAACGGACCAAAAAACATTGCTTTCCAAGCATCCAAGGCGCACATGCACATTTCCCACTG
>NW_015332446.1:0-222 GCF_001447785.1 Gekko japonicus
CTTCACCAGACAAACTTGGTTTGTTCCAGGTCAACTCTCCAACTCATTTTAAGTATGGAGAGATAAGAAAATCACATGCCTTATTGATATTCACCAGGGTAATGTAATTGTGACAAAAAACTTTCTAGAAAATAAACACAATTGCTCACTCCCCTGGTTCGAATACCTTCGGGTCAAACATCTTGTTGAAATCTTAGGCACACACTCAAATTTGTCTAGACC
>NW_015332447.1:0-222 GCF_001447785.1 Gekko japonicus
GGGTATAAATCCAATCCTCTTCTTTTCTCTTATACTATGATTAAGCAGTGCTAGGAACTTCGATAATTTTATCAGATTTGAGAGTTGATAATCGTCCTTTAATAGAGGAATCCTGGAGAACTCGGCTGCTAAACAGTTTGCACAGTTTGCATAGCTTTGAATAGGCAATGCCTTTTGAAACTGTTTAGTCTGGATTCTCTGACTGGATGTGGGAGTAAATAT
>NW_015332448.1:0-222 GCF_001447785.1 Gekko japonicus
TTCTATGATCCTATGAAATTGTTCCTCTCCAGTTTCCAGGTCTTCAGTTTTTAATCACAGTGTGAGAATATTTTCTGCCCTTTAAACAGTAAAGTCCATCTGAGTCTATTTTGTATGAGGTATTGGAGATGAGGAAAGAGGTACGGCGCAGCTGTCCAGCAATGTTAATGGTGTGACTGTTTCCTTGAAAGTAAGTCATACTGTGTGCCAATGAGCTTACTC
>NW_015332449.1:0-222 GCF_001447785.1 Gekko japonicus
TTGCTTCATTTTGATAAGCTTTCCAGTTTATGAAGGAAGCCTTTTACATTCTAATAGCTTTCCTTGCCCTGCTTGTTAGTCATGCTGGTGACCTCTTAGATTTTGTACAGCCTTTCCGGACCTGTGGTAGACATTCTAGCTGAGACTCTAGTATTGAGGTTTTGCATAACCCCCAAGCCATTTCAAGACATTGACCCTCTTGACTGTTCTTTTCAACTTCTT
>NW_015332450.1:0-222 GCF_001447785.1 Gekko japonicus
AAATCAAATAAATAAATAAATATAAAGAGATCACCGGCCAAGCCAATCACTATTCCAGGGCTAATATTTTACTCAAACATTCTGATTATGTCCAAAGACCAGCTACTCTCAATACCGAAAGGACACACGCATTCTTGCTTCTAGGTTTTTTTCTAAAGCATTTCAATTCTACCTACCCCTTATGGAAAAAAAAAAGTTATTAAGAGAAGGGAAAGTCTTTCT
>NW_015332451.1:0-222 GCF_001447785.1 Gekko japonicus
TGAGAGAGACAGAGAGACTGGATTTATTCTGAGAGCCGAAGAAGGTTTGAATGAGGGGTCGCTGCTCGTGGTGTGTTGTTACATTTAGTTTTTTGCGTTGTTTACCAAAAAAAAAAGGCCTCCACAAACTCTCTTTGACAATGTGCATACAATGTGGGAATGGAAGCCTTGATTGTCTTTAGCCAAAGTTAGGACCCAGGTCAGACCTAGAAAGATGAGACT
>NW_015332452.1:0-222 GCF_001447785.1 Gekko japonicus
TACCAAGGGCCCAGAGGCACCTCCAAAGTTGACCTAACAGGTTCCCTCCCTCACCTCTTCTGTGTGATGTGAGGAGCGGCCAGAGGGTGGTTTGGGTGAATGAGCCAGCTTGTTGCAGTTGTTAGAGGATGAGACTAGATCTGGGAGAACCAGATTTCATTCCCACTTTTACCATGGAACCTAGGTGGGTGGCCTTGTGCCAGATGCACACTCTCAGCCTAA
>NW_015332453.1:0-222 GCF_001447785.1 Gekko japonicus
CCCCGTCTGAACGCACCCTAAGTGTTCTGTTCTTGCGGCAGGGTCTTCTACAGATCACAGAATGTATTTCAATGCACTTCACTGCAACTCAAATAACTCTAAGGCACTTGAGACGAAATCACAGGGACTTTGTGGGTTGGCCCTGAACAGACCAGTTTGTGTTACGGGGATTATGGGGAAGGGGAAAAGGAGGACTAAAGTATGATTCCTTGAACAGATCCA
>NW_015332454.1:0-222 GCF_001447785.1 Gekko japonicus
CCTTTACTGATAATATGTTGCACAGGCTTACAGAGAGTGGAACAGCAGGAAAGAACCCAGACAGGTAGCCCGAGTCTTCCAAATTCAGTGATTTATTTAGATATTTGTACGTTGCTTTTCTTCACGATGGGGGAACCCAAAGCAACATAAAACATCATTCTTCTCTCCATTTTACCTTCAGAACAACTGCCCTGTGAGGTAGATTAGGCTGAGAGCAGTAAG
>NW_015332455.1:0-222 GCF_001447785.1 Gekko japonicus
CGCTCTGTCAGGAAGTTCTTCCAAAGGTTGATTCATCCTGTCCATCACAGTCATCCCTCATTAGTATTTGTTTTTAAAATTCGTTCTGCCTGTCCGCACTGCGTTCCCTCTGGGTGTTCTTTACCGTATACCTTCATGCCAGTTGCTGGAGAGAGACCACGTCCTGCCTCCGTGGTCTGCTGTGGGGGGCCCGCTTGGGCCTGCATCCCTCCCCCCGCAACA
>NW_015332456.1:0-222 GCF_001447785.1 Gekko japonicus
GCTTTGATCTGGATCCCTTTGTGGCATCCTCACTCATTTCTCGTGCCCCCGCCTCAGGTAGGCAGGAGAGAGATGGCTGCGGCTGACCCTCAAAGATACAAAACTGACCGCAAAGACAGGAAGTGAGGCATCCTTTCCTTGACTGGGCCAAGATGGCGGCCTCTTCCGGGGCTTGGCTCACCTGGCTAACTTGGGCACGGAACGGACAACTGGCGTTTGCCA
>NW_015332457.1:0-222 GCF_001447785.1 Gekko japonicus
TTTATTTTCAGTGTTCCTCCCCATTCCCATCCCCCGCCGGCTGGTCCGAGGGCCCTGGCAATCCTATATGATGGCTGAATCCTTCTAACTATTCAAGTTCTGAGAACCCCCTTGAGGCACTCAAAAACTGGGCTTAGAGGTTCAGTGGTGGCTACGAGCCCCAGCAGACAGATGGGAAGCTGAATTTCTCAAACTGATCTGATCTAATGAGACCTGCCTAGG
>NW_015332458.1:0-222 GCF_001447785.1 Gekko japonicus
TAGACAGCGTGGAACACAGCAAGCTCAACTACTGAACATGTTTGCTGCAAAATTTGCATCATCTCTATTTAGCTGGGTACATTTCCTCAGTCACCTCAGTGCCAGGTACAGGGAAGTGCATGCATTTGTATTGTGGACATCGAATGGCTCTCACTCTTAAAATGGATTTTAAAAAAAGTGGTTTCACTTTCCGGGTGATGCTCTAAGACAGGGGTGGCCAAA
>NW_015332459.1:0-222 GCF_001447785.1 Gekko japonicus
CATAGCATGGACTTGGTGGCGCTGGGCCCTTATGGGGAGTACGTCACGCTCCCCGGCCTGGACTGCACCTTCCCCAAGTGAGTGGCTGCCTCGGCTCCTCCCAGGAGAGGAGCTTGCCCACGCGTCGGGGGTGGCAGGGAGGCGCGGCGGGCTGGGTCGACCTTGCGTGGGGAAGTGCCCAGTAGACCAGGAGAGAGAAGCCACGTTGGGTCAGGCCAGTGG
>NW_015332460.1:0-222 GCF_001447785.1 Gekko japonicus
CCACCCCCAAATCACCAGGAATCTCCCAATCTGGAATTGGCAACCCTTCTCCATGGGCACCTTTAAGACTAATGACATTTATTCCACTGACTCCTGAAAGCTTATGCAGACATTCTTGTCGCCCCCCCCCTTCACTTTATGGAATGGCCAGCCTGAGGAAGCCAGGAAGAGTCCCTCTCTCCTGGTGTTTTGAAAATGATGCAAAACTGAATTATTCCAGAG
>NW_015332461.1:0-222 GCF_001447785.1 Gekko japonicus
CAACCTTGGAGTTTTCAGGTGAGTTTCCGTGGTTCACTGGGCTTTTTGTGGCTCACTGGGCAACTTTCCATCCTCTCCAAAGGATGAGATGGCTGCCCCCTTTCACCTGAAGTTAGAAGAGAACTGGCAGCTGCCCAATCCGAAGTCTTTCACATCCCCTACTATCTGAATGTTTAAATGGAAGATTTCAGCAATTGAACCTGTGATCTTCTGCATGCAAAG
>NW_015332462.1:0-222 GCF_001447785.1 Gekko japonicus
GGTGAATGCTGACTGCACAGAGCAAAAACGGCCACACGAGCTATGAATACATGCGCTTTTTACTGAGACTGGAAGAGCAGCTTTGAGAGTTACGGGAAGGGAGGATTCAGATGATGAGCTTGCTGTTTTCAATTGCCATGGCTTCAGCAGCTGTATTTAAGGTAGAGCGCTGAAAGTATTTTTGCTGTCTCCCAATGGACAGCTTTTTATTCAGGGCACGGG
>NW_015332463.1:0-222 GCF_001447785.1 Gekko japonicus
TTTCTTTACTGTCAGCTGGACCTTCACATGCTAGCGACAAGTCATCTACTTAAGTCAAAAGATAAGTCCATTTTCCAACCTTGCATTTGGTTGTAGAGGCAGGGATCAGACGCAGTTCTCTTGAAATCTGCCTGGAGTAGCATATTGTTCAGTTTACTGTTCCATGTCCTTGCAACCTGTTTTAGGTCATATATACTCTTTTGAAGCTTGCATACAAGATTT
>NW_015332464.1:0-222 GCF_001447785.1 Gekko japonicus
TTGTATAGTTGGGACCAGCATACCCTAAGGACCACTAACTCCCATTTGAACCTACTCAATCTCTATGGTCACCTTCTGAGGCCCTGCTTTGAGTACACTCATCTTCTGAGTTTAGGCATGTGGCAACCCAAGAGAGGGTCTTCTCAGTTGTTGTACCAAAATTGTACGATTCCTTCCGTAAAATATTTGTCTATCCCCTTGCATCACTGTCTTCTGCCAGTG
>NW_015332465.1:0-222 GCF_001447785.1 Gekko japonicus
TGCCAAGTAGGTGCTCTACCACTGAGCCAGGGCCCCCTCCCTGAGGACACACAGGTTGGGAAGCCCCACTTTCTCACTGCTCTCAGCCCCATTCATCCTTGCAGGCTGGGAGATGCCAGCTTGCCCAGTACCCTCCCAGCAAGTGTCAAGGCTGGGCATGTGGATTTGAACCAGAGCCTCCCGTGTAAAAAGCCAACCTACACAGATGTACACAAGCATTCT
>NW_015332466.1:0-222 GCF_001447785.1 Gekko japonicus
GCAGAAACTCTATGGTTTTACCACATACCCTACTATAGCAGCAGACCTGTCAACCTCAGGCTGTAGCCTCCTCCATAATCCTTTCTTTGCTTCCACAAATCGCCCTATGGAGCTGCTATTGGCTGTGTTGTGAAACGTATGTGTAGCCATATAAGTAATGCAATTTTTACAACATAGCCAATCGCAGTTCCATGGGGCAGTTGTGAGTATGAAAATGTGTGT
>NW_015332467.1:0-222 GCF_001447785.1 Gekko japonicus
ATTTAATGTTTCTAATGCGAATATAAATAGCAAGGGTGAAAGTGGATAACCCTGTCGTGTTCCTTTCTGTATCTTAGGACTTGCCTAAGAACATGCGAAACATTCATCCAATTTTTCACTTCAGCCTACTAAAGCCTTGCCCAACGTCTAATCCCTGGCGCCCGGAACCGGCTTAGTCACCCCCAATTCTGGTAGGGGAACATCATGAAATATCTGCGATTT
>NW_015332468.1:0-222 GCF_001447785.1 Gekko japonicus
GTCTCTTTTCAACCTGATGGGTGCTACACTGTCTTGGTCCCTAGACCCAAATATGCAGTGCCAATTCAGGGTAGTCGGGGCTATTCAACAATACCACAACAACAACGGCTACGGGCCCATGGCTCAGAGGTACATGTGGAGTATCTGCATGTACGCTCTGTGACCACAACCAACTTTGTTTCCTTTTGCAAGTGCATGAGCTGAGCACAACATTTCCACAGA
>NW_015332469.1:0-222 GCF_001447785.1 Gekko japonicus
AGATCTGGCCCTGATAACAAATGAGTTCGGCACCTCTGCATTATACCATGCCGGCTCTCACTGGACCAGTGGTCTGATTAGTTCTAAAGCAGGTTGAGCTGTCTGTGTTCTTCATGCTATGGAGCTATTCTTTGTACTTAAAATCTAGATCCTTCTGTTCCTCTGATATTTCTTTTTAACTTTAAAAAAAATTATACTTGCAGTTTTGTTTTGTTTGTTTTT
>NW_015332470.1:0-222 GCF_001447785.1 Gekko japonicus
GAGCTTTCATGGACTAGAGCCCAGTTCATTGGATGTACAAAAAGCCTAACTGAACCTCAGCCCACAAAAGATTATATCACAATATGTATATTTGTCTCTAAAGTTTCCCAAGGTATATTTTAACTGTACTACAACAGTATCATCATGCAATATGCTATCTGTTAGTAGAAAATAATCATTTTCTAATTCCTGGACCAATGAAATATGAAACCCACCACTGTG
>NW_015332471.1:0-222 GCF_001447785.1 Gekko japonicus
AATCATTCTCCTCTCCTCCATCTTATCCTTGGGGGGGGGGACACTGAGCAGGGGTGACGTGGGAGTAAAAACCCCTGGAAGGGGCTCCTCCCCTGTCCCACCATAACTATGCCCCCAAAAAAGAAAGAAGGAAAGGGGAAGAGACAATCTGTCTGTCTCTGCCCTGCCCTCCCAAAAGAGGGGAGGGGGGAGGGAGGAAGAGGTTGCCTGCCTAACCAGTTG
>NW_015332472.1:0-222 GCF_001447785.1 Gekko japonicus
AAAAGAGACCCTTTCCTACCCATCTCCCGCTGCTGTCTCCCTCCCTAAATTTTGCGGCATTTTTTCATTTACGTTGATGCTAGTCTTTGAGGTTTGCCACAAAACTATTCTTTTGACAGATGCATTTAGACTCTGCAGGAAGAGGAAGGAAGGAAGGTGGGTCTGTGTTAAGAGCTTGCTGGACAAGGTAGCTTAGGAGGCATTGGGCTGGAGAGAAGCCGC
>NW_015332473.1:0-222 GCF_001447785.1 Gekko japonicus
TGAACTAAAAAGGAGCATTCCTATAGTTGAGGGACAATCATATGTAGGCTATTCAGATAGTATAGGCTTTGCAATGTCCTTTAAAATCATTATATGTGGGGATGGCAGCAAGAATGTTCAAGATTAGGAACTATGAGCATAAGAGTTGCATAAGAAGTAGAAAAATGCACACTCTACTGCATTTCATTACTGTGGGAGAACAAAGTTTGAGTTCAGTGGCAC
>NW_015332474.1:0-222 GCF_001447785.1 Gekko japonicus
TATAGGCTGTTGTCTTTCTAGCTTCCTAGACTTCATCACTCCCCTTTCTTCAGCCTCAACAGGTGTGCTCCAGATTTTCATTCTTCAACTGCTCTGTTCTCCAGTTCCTGCTTCTGTTCTCCAGATTCTTCTAGCTGACTACAGGGGTATCCATTCAAATGACCATACACCTGTTCTTTACCCATTATCAGACTGCTGTATTACAGTTTAAATTAACAGAAC
>NW_015332475.1:0-222 GCF_001447785.1 Gekko japonicus
AGGTCCACTAACCTCCAGGAACAAAACTGGAGTGGGCTGCAGCAATAAGAGTGAACTGGAGGAAATCACTACTCCTTTTAAAGAAAACAAGTCCTCCAGATCGAATGGTTGGGGGCCAAGTGTCCTAGAGAAAGGCAGACAGAGTTACATATAATACTCACCTGTGCTCATTCCACCATCTACATTGGTCCTTGTTAGCCATAAAAATCAACAGGAAACAGA
>NW_015332476.1:0-222 GCF_001447785.1 Gekko japonicus
GTAAGTACTTGGTAAGCCTAGCCTCTAATCCGGTAAGGACACATGTGCACGTGGCAACTAAAATGTAGGGCTTTGTAAAACGATTCCAGAAATTTGATGAAAGATCCATTGGGCATGTATCATATAATCATTTAATAACTGAGAACTACTAACGGCATGCATTCTGTGGTTTCTGGTTAAAACATAAGTCATTACTAAGGAAGAGGCTTCTCCCCTCTGAGC
>NW_015332477.1:0-222 GCF_001447785.1 Gekko japonicus
AGAGTGACTGGGCCATGGTCACCCAGCTTGTTTCATGGCATACTGGATATTTGACCAGGAGTGTCACATGTTTCAGTCAAACATCCTAACTACTACACCATTTTTGTTTTTATGGGAACAGTCATGGGAGAAGAGCTTGGGTCCTCTTCTGAATTAGCAATTTGTTAAACAACAGGAAACAGAGAGTAGGAGTAAAATGGCAGCTCTTATCATGGAGGGAAG
>NW_015332478.1:0-222 GCF_001447785.1 Gekko japonicus
GAGAAAGTGCCAAACCAGTTTAAGTGTTCTGTCTAAACGTGACTTTTCAACAACAGCAGCGATTAATTTTGAAAGAAAGATGCCAGCTCTCATGGTTACATGGATCTGGGGGGGTATCCGTCACTCCCACCACAGCACAGTCGCCAACCTCCAGGTGAGGCCTGGAGGGGAGGCCTGGAGGTCTCCTGCAACAACAGCTGGTCTCCAGACCACACAGATCAG
>NW_015332479.1:0-222 GCF_001447785.1 Gekko japonicus
CAGTTGCATACAGTATTTTTTTAAAAAAAACATTTTATGTATAACCTTTCTTTAGGAGGATCATTTTATATTCAGGGTAAATACAGTTGCTTGATGTTTTAAACTTTCTGTAATTGATGTCGTTTTTAATCTGGTACCAACATTGGGTCCCAGTTCCCTCAGACAAAGGGAGGCTTATAAATGGTTTTTTTAAAAAATTAAATCAGAGGTTAAGATGCTGAG
>NW_015332480.1:0-222 GCF_001447785.1 Gekko japonicus
TTGCATGCATAATTCTAAACAATTTTGTGCGTGTGAATGCCATCTATATGTAATGGTTGGGATCTTTCCACTCCTTGTGCCGTGATTAGTTGAGCAGAGCAGTTCCTACCCAATGCTATGTATGCGTATTTTTAACCTAGCCTCTGGTTCCTAGGATTCCAATGGAATATTTTAATGTCTTGAAAGTCATGTAATCATTTGTTTAATATTTCATTTAAAACT
>NW_015332481.1:0-222 GCF_001447785.1 Gekko japonicus
CAGTGGCCATCATATTGCAGGTCATTCCTAACACAAGCTGTATAACCGTTCTTTAGTACTGGACTACCAAATAAACACTTCTCTTCAGAAGAAGCCTCTGTATGTGGTGTGACCTGACTAAAGTTCCTGACATTTCCAGACCCACCGGTGCAGGCAGGGGTCCCCCACTGAGAGGCCCAACCTCCCCAGCTGAAAAAAGAGGGAGATTCATCCAACATGCAG
>NW_015332482.1:0-222 GCF_001447785.1 Gekko japonicus
AGCTGGCAGATGGGCATAAAGACAAAAAAAAGTGTTAACGCAAGAGTCAACAGGCAATGAAATGACAGAGATACAGACTGAAACTTATCTCTGAAATGCATACAAGATAAGCAGTGTGACCATTCACATCAGTAATAAATGACAACACAACAACCTTAGACCTTCTACAAGAAGTTAGTACATGTAGTTCGACAGGAAATCATTATTATGACTGAGGCAACA
>NW_015332483.1:0-222 GCF_001447785.1 Gekko japonicus
CACCAGATTGGGGATTTGGAGCCCTATCTCACAGTCTGATGCTCTAACTGCTGGTCTACATCCATTGCACTACTCATTGCCTGGAGCTCTTTAGGCTACACAGAGAATGAACCCATGAACCTTTGAAGCTGCCTTCCACTGAGTCTGGCCATTGGGTCTATCAAGTATTGTCTTCTCAGACTGGCCTCAACCATCCAGGGTCTTGGACTGAGGTCTTTCACA
>NW_015332484.1:0-222 GCF_001447785.1 Gekko japonicus
CCCCCCCATTGTCTTCATTTGTAAAGCTGGCAACACTGACCTTCATGGCACTGAGGTTGACTTGTTTTATTGTTGTTATTTACGGGACATGTTAGAGCATCATTTAGTCAAATGTCAGGAACACCATGTTCATTTATTGGCTTTTAGGACAGTTGTAACTCACGCGTGCAAAAATCATTCAGCGAATGAATGAAATAGGCTGCAAGTGCAATTTAAAAAAAA
>NW_015332485.1:0-222 GCF_001447785.1 Gekko japonicus
CACTCTGTCACACAGTGGCCAAAAACAATGCATAAACACATTGAAAAACACAACAGGATGAATGGGGGGTGGGGGAAATCAAATATCAAATACAAACAAATTCTATTGCCTACCAATACAGTCAGTCTATAGAAAAAGGCCCTGCCAAAATAAATAAATAAATATAAAGATTCTTTTGCAGGGTTTGGAGGCAATGCAGAGGTCGATTCGGGGGGATCGCGG
>NW_015332486.1:0-222 GCF_001447785.1 Gekko japonicus
TCTTTGTTAATGTAAATTCCTAACTTAGGCTGCAAGTTTTGAAAAATCATATTCAAAATAGTAAGAAATTGAAATAACCTGTGATAAAATAGTTTCCACGATGTCGCTTATGGCATTGCAGAAAATGTTGCTGAGCACATGTGCTTAAGTGTTCTGTTGAAGTAGTTAATGAGGAAGAAGAAGATGACAACGATGACACCCTGTGAGGTAGGTAAGGCTGAG
>NW_015332487.1:0-222 GCF_001447785.1 Gekko japonicus
TCCCTGGTCTCATCCAGCAGGGCTCTTCTATGGGGTTTTTTTGGTGTGTGTAGAAACAAAAGGAACAGGCAATAGCATTCTTGTGCCTTCCTCCTCTGCTGTGCTGTTTAACGTGGCCAGTACTGAAATAACTTACAATGAAGTATTACAATGATGAAAGTAGCATTTAAAAATACATTTAAAATCTCTGCATCTGCCGTGTCCTGGTGTATGGCTAAACTC
>NW_015332488.1:0-222 GCF_001447785.1 Gekko japonicus
GCTAGAGAGGGACACAGAGCATTGATGCAGGGGAGGAAAGGAGGGACTGTGGTGCTCAGCAGGCATCGTATCTTCCTCAGTTCTGAGGCCTGAAGAGCCCCAACATGGTACGCAGGACAACAAAGACAGGGGAGAACAACCTTGCAGAAGGGAGCACTCACAGTTGTTTCCTCAGCTCGGCCTTTTTCTGAAACTGTTATGTACTGACAGAACAAATGAATC
>NW_015332489.1:0-222 GCF_001447785.1 Gekko japonicus
TTCTGCTTCCTAAATTCTAGGCATTGCTGAATTTCCACTGGCTATCGAAGGGTGTCATTTAGACTGACCCATCTGTCCTGAGCAGCCAAGTCCATCCAGTGATTTTCTTTAGCTGCTCCTCTGCAAACACTAGTCAGCCTTCTGCTGTCTAAAGCAGCATGTGGGGCAACACAAGGGAGGTGAAAAAGGAAGGAAAGGGAGGATAAAGAAAGAAGAAGAAGA
>NW_015332490.1:0-222 GCF_001447785.1 Gekko japonicus
AATAGGAGCTGCTGCTCATCTGAGCTGCATTGGCTCGATAGCTAGTTCTGAAGGAACCTGCACCCTTTTCATGAGAAGAGATGGCAATACATCGGGGATACCACAACCGAGAAGGCCTTGCTTCTAATCAGGGTCAGTCTTTGGGTTCCAACCTCAGTGGGGTGGGGAGGAGAGCTGAAATGTTCCTGGAGGGACAATTGATCTTCAGACTACAGAGATCAA
>NW_015332491.1:0-222 GCF_001447785.1 Gekko japonicus
AATCGCTGTGGTGTGCTGTTTAAAAAGTCTGCAGCTCTTCCTACAATTCCACTTTCCCCCCTGCCCTTTATCGCTGTGCAATCTTCCTCGCCCTTTCCCCCAGAATGTTCTAAATTGAGCGCTACAGCGCTAAAGCAACATCACACTCCAGTGTTACAGCACCACCACTGAGATGCCTTGGTTCCATTGAGGGACTATATTGGTTTAGTGCTATAGCGCTCA
>NW_015332492.1:0-222 GCF_001447785.1 Gekko japonicus
AAAAGCCAAGACTCAGAGGATGGGGAAAGAAAAGGCCTGATTTCTGGCTGAAACCAGATGGGATGCCCAAGATGGTATGATGGTCGACATGGACTGATGTAGCTCCAACATTATGAACCCAGCACCTTGAATTGAACCCGGAGGCAACTGGGAATCAGTGTCAACTAGTTTTGAACCTGTATTATGTGCTCAAATTGGCCCATCCCATAATGCAGGGGTGTC
>NW_015332493.1:0-222 GCF_001447785.1 Gekko japonicus
CCTTTGAGGATACCTGATTGGTTTTCATTGCCCTGTGAAGTTTCAATATTGTTAAATTTTTAATTATGTTGTATCTGATTTTACTGATTATTGTGGTTTTTCAGTGTTGATTGTGGAATGTCCTGGGTGTTTTTTAAACCAAAAGGCAGGATATAAATGCAGTAAGTAAAATAAATAAACAAGATCATAAGTATAATAAAAGCAGCAGTGCTTTATAGGCAC
>NW_015332494.1:0-222 GCF_001447785.1 Gekko japonicus
GATCGTCGGAGGGAAGACTCTATGGTTTTTCCTCTGATGATCTGGGCCATGCCCTCAATGTGAGCGACGTAGTGCCTCAGTTCCTGTGACGTGCTGGCGGCGCGCGGGCATCGCCGGAGAACTCCTGGAGCCCAGCGCGGCTCCCCCGCTACCAAGGTAAGTAGACTTGGCAACCCTATGTGGAGCCGAGTTTTGTTGGCACCTCCATGGGTGAGCCATGTG
>NW_015332495.1:0-222 GCF_001447785.1 Gekko japonicus
CTTTCCTATATGGGGTGCATGCAGATTATCAGCTTCAAGCAGCCAGAGGCCCCAAACTCTACCAAGTTTAAGAGGCCCCATAGTATTACCAGAAAAATGGTAGTTTAGTAATTGCTAGTAACTGTTTGGTGTTTTGAGGCCCCTCATAATCTACAGCCTTAGAGATGCCAGTCTCCAACCTGGATCTAGAAATCCTACCTCCTCATCCCCTGCTGGTGGCCA
>NW_015332496.1:0-222 GCF_001447785.1 Gekko japonicus
AATTGTGGGTTCTGCTAGTTATGCAGGACACCGATTTCCAGCGTGCTAACAAATAATTATAGAAGTAATAATTTATGGAATACCAATTAAAATTAGTTTAAAAATCCTCGTCATCCCCTTGCTAGGTTTGGAAGGCAATTTGTGTTTTAAATTGCTATTAGGGAGATTCATTTTCTCTCTTCATCTTTATAGACTCCCCAATTTTTCCGAGGGTCTGCATGA
>NW_015332497.1:0-222 GCF_001447785.1 Gekko japonicus
TTGTCTGCTTCTATTTTATGGCCAGTTTTATGCTGTTTATGTCATGTCTTGTTCTAAATAATAATTAGTGGGTAGTGACCATATGTGGTGGCCTTTGGAGAATCAGTATGCAAAGCCATTTGGTATCAGGTAACATCAAACTTGCCCAGAGGATGGGTTATGTAGGAATTCTGATGTATGTGTAAAGAGCCATACCAGTCTGATGTAGTGGTTAAGTGTGCG
>NW_015332498.1:0-222 GCF_001447785.1 Gekko japonicus
TAGACCACATTGTCAGCCTCACAACATTGGGCTATGGAAGACTGTAACAACGAGAAGGCTGTGGAAATGTTCTGTTCCCAGTTTGGATGGCATCCTTTCCCTGATATTTGCAGTTTTTACAGATGTATATGAAATTTTATTTCTGGGATAAATGAGTAGCTTTGTTAAGGAAAAGATAAAGGAGGGAAGCATTAAAATGTCCAGTCCCCCAGTGTCAGATCA
>NW_015332499.1:0-222 GCF_001447785.1 Gekko japonicus
GAAGGGTTATATGGTTCTTCAAATTCTACAGGGGGTAATTTTGGTGAGGGGATCTCTTCTTGCTCTGGGTAGAATATACTTACCTCATCATTGGGATCTGGAGCAATTACTGTCTCTTCCTGCGGTTCCTCCACTGGTGGAGGAGGGGTGACAGTTGTCTCTGGAAACACCCGCCTCAGGGGTACCGTAGCATTTGCACTGGAACGTAAGAATTCTCGACCT
>NW_015332500.1:0-222 GCF_001447785.1 Gekko japonicus
AATGGAAACCCCAGCAAGCAGAAATCATCTGAGTGAACTGGGAGTAGGCAAAAGGCCGACTGAATGTCACATTTTGCCATTAGGGCACCTTTGCTACCTGACCTCATGATTTGTACTGCTTGGTCAAAGTAAGAGTACCTAACTGAGAAACGTTCCGGGGATATAAAATTGTTCGCAGAAGACCCTTTAGTGTAAGAGAGATGGTGAATTAACCAAAATTTG
>NW_015332501.1:0-222 GCF_001447785.1 Gekko japonicus
ACAATTTCTAAACAAAAATAAGGAACAATTTCCTGGATTAATAACAAATTTATAGAAATTTTTAAATGAGATAGATGAAGAGCAAACACTTTACCAAAAACAATGGCAACTAGATTTACAAATTCAACTAACAGATGAAGACTGGAATAAGATTTGGACAGCACCAAGTATAACATTAAAAATAGTTATTGTACTGGCTCCCGCGAATGGCGGACGCATCCT
>NW_015332502.1:0-222 GCF_001447785.1 Gekko japonicus
TTAGAGGGAACACTGCCTGAAAACACCCCCAGGGGGTGTTATTTGCCCACTGAGAGGCTGAACTTGTGAGTACTTGTACTGGGGAGGGGTTAACCTTTGTTATGTCTGAAGAGTCCCACATCTTTGTTAAATTTTTGAAGACTGTCAAATCCACGAGTGAAGATTTTGTGGAAACAGAACCCACCACCCATTAGCAGGGCTCTACCGGTAGCAGGAGCTCCT
>NW_015332503.1:0-222 GCF_001447785.1 Gekko japonicus
ACCAGGGCCTGAGGAGAATCCAGCAGGCAGACAGGATGGAATATCAGGCACTCCCATTAGCAAGAGCCAGAAAAGATTGACAGTTACACAGGCATAGCCAAAGTCTGACCCAGAAGCATCTATAGCCTTACTAGGTCAGGCAGGTCAATAGACAGTCTGAAAGGATGCACTCAGTCATATTTGCTGCTTATGATTGCCAAGAGGCCTGGAGAAAAATGTCCT
>NW_015332504.1:0-222 GCF_001447785.1 Gekko japonicus
CAATCTCAATGCTTACTGAAGTTCAGTGGTATTCCCTTCAAATCTCTTATTTAGTGGATGGTAATAACCACACACATAGAATTGCCACTCATCCTTTCAGTTCCCAGTGCCTGATTCTCAAGCTCACACAGCAGGTAAGAAGTTACCTGCTCTTAATCCTAAACCCTTCAGTGGTTCTGTCCTTCCACCACATAATGTTTCCATTAAAAGCCAAATAGTTCA
>NW_015332505.1:0-222 GCF_001447785.1 Gekko japonicus
AGAACCATGTATATCAGTAAGGTCCAAACTAGATAATATGGAGGCCCAAATTCGCCCCAGGGACACACATCCATTTTGCAGAGTGAGTTCCCACTGGGAAAGTCCTTTTAACAGTGCTGTGGAGCCCCAATTCTTTTTGGGGCCATTGCAGAATGGGGAGAAGAGAGTCTTCTGCCTTCTCCTACACTGTTTTTCCAACCCAAAACAGTGCTGGCAAATAAT
>NW_015332506.1:0-222 GCF_001447785.1 Gekko japonicus
GTGCCATAGGTTCCCCACCACTGCTCTAGATGATTCCCCCCCCAAAAAAAAGCCTTTCAAAATATGGAAAACGGGAGGGGGGGTTAACTTTGCAGGGCTGAACACAAAGGAGTTTAACTACTTGGTCTGCCACTGGCCTTTGATTTGTTAGTCACAGCAGGCAGCTTTGTGTTGGGTAGCGTCAGATTGTACTCAGGGTGAGTCTTATGAGAAATTCTTTGG
>NW_015332507.1:0-222 GCF_001447785.1 Gekko japonicus
CCATTGCTTGCTTCTGGGTCGTGATGACCCTGGACTTCCCTAGTAGTCTCTTTTTTACCTCAATGTATGTTTGTAAGACCCACAAGAGCATTTACAAGGATTTCCCGCCTTCTGAGCAATTTCTCTCTAAAAACCAGGATCATGTAAATTCATCCTAAATAAATACTAGACTTCCAGCATAAGGATTCAGCAGAGGTTCCTGTTAAGTATGCAACTCAACAA
>NW_015332508.1:0-222 GCF_001447785.1 Gekko japonicus
GGCATAAAAGAGAATTCATCAGGTCAAAATGGTATTCCCCTCCTTTTTGTAGTCACTTGTTTCTAATATTTTCCACCAGGAAACACCCATCCTCAGTTGAATTTTTGAAGGTACCTTGCAATAATTTTTTACTGTTAGCCGCTTAGAAATTACCAGACAGCCGTTCTTGGGTTTTGCAAATGGCGAGCACGGATGAAGTGACAGATAAAGCTGCCTTGTACC
>NW_015332509.1:0-222 GCF_001447785.1 Gekko japonicus
TTCCACAATGAGCCTTTTCCCTAGTTATTCCATAAAGTTGAAAAACTTAAGAACCATCAAGGTCCTTTTAGTCCACACCTTTTCATGTGTCTCAACAAGGGACCAAGAATTACAGCATCACATATTAATGACTGTTGTGAGTAAATAAGCATTTCTTTTGAAAATAAACAGAGGTGGGGGGAAAACCAAGACAGAAACAACACATTATCATTTTGGAAACCA
>NW_015332510.1:0-222 GCF_001447785.1 Gekko japonicus
TCAGCCTTCTCTCCACAACCTTTCCAGCAATGCGGAGAAGTTGAGGGGATAATGTGGGACAACCTTGCTGGTGTGAGATACCACCTGGTAAGTATCTTCAGATTCGTCTCTTGTAATCCTAGTGTTTTGGTGATTTTTGACTGTGCTCGCCATATTTCTTCCCATTGATCTTCAGATAGAATTGTTTTGAGATCAGCATTCCATTTTAATTGGTAGTTATGA
>NW_015332511.1:0-222 GCF_001447785.1 Gekko japonicus
TTGTTAATTCTTTTTGTGGTTGTACTTGTGGCAGTAAGATTGTTCCTTTAACTACTGGTTTAGAACAGAAACATACCTTCAGAGGGAAATTTCATCTTACCTGTCATGTTCCTTGAACTTTTAGCAATATAAATGATATATTCATTTATACTGTCACTGCTCCAACTAGTATTACCTGTAAGAGGCTTTGAACAAAGGTTGTGACTTCAAACATCTTTTTTT
>NW_015332512.1:0-222 GCF_001447785.1 Gekko japonicus
GCTGCATAGGATTGCAACATAAAACATAAACTATCAGATATCAACCATGTTGATGGGTTTTTTTCCTGTTCAAAATGGGAGGAATATCCCATCACTCACAAGAAAGAATAATATTGATAACAGGGTTGGGGATATAAAATTGGAATGAAATATGATCATACCAATGTTTATTCCAAAACTATCCAAAAAATCAAATTGGAATCATTACACAAGTGTTATAAA
>NW_015332513.1:0-222 GCF_001447785.1 Gekko japonicus
CTACTTGCAATTACAACTTTTGCAGCCGTTAATAACACTGAAATGAGGTCTTGCTTAAGTTTAGGTATAAATTGTGAAGTTTCAGACCATAAGTCTAACAATATTATTTCGGGCTGCATCGGGACCAAGTATCCTGTAATTTTTTTAATGGATAGTACTACCTTAGACCAAAATTGTTGGACATAAACACAAGACCACCAGCAATGCATATATGATCCTCTT
>NW_015332514.1:0-222 GCF_001447785.1 Gekko japonicus
GAAAGCAGCTTTTGGATTGTATTAACCTTTTATGCAGATTGTAACATTGCAGGCAACGGCTATTTTGGGGTTGGAATGCCCCGGAATGGTGTTCCAGCTCACTTCTGAGCCTGTCCCGCCCCTCCCTTGGCCCTAGCCCCCCTGGTCGCCAGCATGCTGTTCTCAGCCGCATTGTGCCTCGCCTTCTCTGTTTGTTATGCCACAGCAGCCCACAGTGGGGTT
>NW_015332515.1:0-222 GCF_001447785.1 Gekko japonicus
AAGGAGTGCCACAAAGTTGGAGCATCAGACTGGGGATTCAACTTGCCAGGAAAAAGAAGTAAGACCATGGTTCAGAAATTATCTGTTTTCATCAGTCCATTAATTTGAAATTGTTTTTGTGAATTTACAGTGATTTCCCCCCCTGCACACATGGGAAGACTTCCAAGTAGGTAGAGACTAGGTTTGCCAGCTCCAGATTGGGAACCTGGAGATTTTGGGGGT
>NW_015332516.1:0-222 GCF_001447785.1 Gekko japonicus
CTTCTATAACATGCCAACATTTACAGCATCGAAAGTCTTGAAAATAAGGGCTCATGAGAGAAACCATGTCAAATCTTTCTACAGAACTGATATTAAACTCGAATAATGATATCTCCTCAAGAAGGTTACAGCAGAATAATAGACAAACAGATACACTACAGAATAGCAACATATTGCCTGCAAGGTACCATGCAAGTCCTCTCTCCCATATCAGGCTGCGAT
>NW_015332517.1:0-222 GCF_001447785.1 Gekko japonicus
ATTATAAGGATCGCTTCAAACAGTCAGGGCTGTTTAGTTTAGAAACGAGGCCAGGAAAAGGAAACATGATAGAAGTCTGTAAAATTAGGCCTCGTGTGGAGAGAGAAAACAGAGAGAAGTTTTTCTCCCTCTCTCATGTTCCTAGAACCCGGGGCCACCCACTGAAACTGAATGGTAGGAGACTTTGGACAGACACAAGGAGGATGAAGAAGAAGAAGAGGA
>NW_015332518.1:0-222 GCF_001447785.1 Gekko japonicus
AGCCTCAGTTTAGTCATTTCAACTTCTAAAGAAAGTTCAGGTTTGATTTCATCTAGAAACCACTAGTTTGTCTTTCTGGCAGCCCATGCTATCCACAACACTCTCCTCCAACACCACATTTCAAATGAATCAGTTGAATCAAATGGGGGAATACTATAGCATGAATTAACTTGATCTTCGTCGCCAGCAACTCGTCCTTGCATTACATTTAAGGATCTTTTC
>NW_015332519.1:0-222 GCF_001447785.1 Gekko japonicus
TCTCAGCCCTCCCGCCATGCAGGAAAGCTGGGAAAGCGAGGGGCAGGCATGAAAACATGCCTCCCCCACTCCCTGAGCCACTCTGCTGCAGCGGAGAAGCTCAGAGAGGGAAGGGGGAAAAAAGAAGGCAGGTTTAAACCTGCCGTCATTCCCCCCTCCCCCCAGCTTCTCTGCGGTAGTGGAGAGGTTCAGGGAGGGAAGGAGGCACGTTTCCATGCCTGC
>NW_015332520.1:0-222 GCF_001447785.1 Gekko japonicus
CCCCCTCCCTCCCTTTCTCCCCCCCCCCCCTCCCGCTCGCTCTCCCTCCTCCAGGCAGGTTCATCCGCGGAGACCAACCTTATATGTAGCGCCCGACTCGACGATGGCTGGGATTTTTCCAGGCGGCACCGACAGCGCACCGGGCTGCCCGCGGACCCTCGGCTGAGCGCCCGTCGGCATTTCCCCGGGAGTTACAAAGTCCGGAGGAGAGGCCCCCTTCTC
>NW_015332521.1:0-222 GCF_001447785.1 Gekko japonicus
TCCAGTGGCACCTTTAAGACCGATAAAGTCCAAAAGGTCTTTTGGCTTAAACTTGAAAAGAAGTTAGTATACTGTTGCCCTGCACACACCCATGTGACGTATAATGGTTTTTTAGACGTGGGTGCAATAAGCTACTTACTTGGGGAGGGGGAAGTATTTCCACTCTGCCACTGGCAATTGAGAGGCAGTATTTTCAGAACTGATTCTGAAATTAACATTAAG
>NW_015332522.1:0-222 GCF_001447785.1 Gekko japonicus
CCCTGAAATCCAACAATCTATTTCTTTCCCCCCCTCTCTTTTTTAAAGGAATTTGAAATCAGTTTCTAATCAGTTCTTTATTAATCAAAGAGAAATTCAAAGAGAGGAGAAAAGGGGGACTCTACAGAATTTCAGCATTTAGATGCTCAAAGTCAGGCAATGTCTTCTGAACCTTCTGGTCTAAATCAGGGGGAAATGAGAGAGAAATTCCTCTTGTAAAAG
>NW_015332523.1:0-222 GCF_001447785.1 Gekko japonicus
TTTTTATGTAAACACCAGAATGCTCAGAGTACGTGTGAAGATTATTCAGTCTATCACACAATTCAGCTGCCTCAGTGAAGAAAGTCAAGCAGTATTAAAGGCTTCGTAGCATATCTTTGAAAGAGAAGGCACATGTAAATAGTGGGTCTAATACAAAATAGTATCCTTTTATATATGTGACTAAGGTCTAAAAAACACCATTTATTTCTTTATTCATTTTTT
>NW_015332524.1:0-222 GCF_001447785.1 Gekko japonicus
TAACATCAACAAACATCTGTTCTCTACAGGGATGCTATCCCAAAAGCGTCACAAACAGGACACTCCCAGTAAGAATGCTGTTAATGAGCACAACAGAAACCAGGCTATTGCGGATGGACCTGCTCACTTTTTCATGCAAATGCATAAGGAGTAAGTAAGTTTAGGACGACAGTGATACTCAGCAGAGCTTTTGAGCAGCTAGTTCAAGCTATCATTCTCCTG
>NW_015332525.1:0-222 GCF_001447785.1 Gekko japonicus
CAGCTGCATGTGGACAAGTGGGGAATCAAGCCCTGCTCGTAAGCACTACACCAAACTGATTTTGTCATCTTGCTCCAAGATGTATATGCTGCCTAGTGCAGCTGGAGAAGGGTATGTTGGTGGTGCACAAAGCATCAGTGTCCCCGCTGGCCATGTCAGTGGCACTCCCAACTACCCCCACTCAGCATTACTTGGGAAAGGGCATGCAGGCAGTGTGGGCAG
>NW_015332526.1:0-222 GCF_001447785.1 Gekko japonicus
GCTCTTGCGTCAAGTTTGCCCCTTCTCTCGACAGGCTGGCTGGCGAGAAATAACTGGCTATCCCAACGCCGGTTGTCACGACTGCTCATCAATTACACAGAGCCCTCTGTGGACACCTCACAGAGAGTTAAGAAAACACACGCTTGAAGAAATGACAGTGGTTCCTCTGCAAATGTGTCCGGGCCAAATGGCCTTCACAGGGACAAGAAGGAGTGAAAACAA
>NW_015332527.1:0-222 GCF_001447785.1 Gekko japonicus
TGTCCTCGCTGGTTGACTATGCTTTGGAACAAAGATGTCTTGCCCACTTATTCTTATGCAGATATTTCAAATGTCCATGGGAATCTGTCCCAACTTTTCAAATAAATAAGGATCTGTATATTGATATTATCGATACCTCCATCTCTGACTGCACTACTGTTAGTAATAGCTAATTCACAACGCATACACTTTTTCGAAAGAAAAAGGAACAGCATATAGCTG
>NW_015332528.1:0-222 GCF_001447785.1 Gekko japonicus
CACCTTGATCCACTTCTATGAACAGTTAGGGTTACACATCAGGGAACTCAGAATGGCTGCAGTTGTTCAATACATGTCAACTTCGGCTTGGAGCCAAAGTACCACGTGTAGAACTACAGCTGTAAAACAGAACTTCCGTACTTTACCCTCTTTCTACAGCCCACCATACCAGCAAACTCAAAACGCAGCTCTTGTGGTTTAGGGGATTCCCAAAAACAGCAC
>NW_015332529.1:0-222 GCF_001447785.1 Gekko japonicus
TAGAAGGCAGCTTCATGTGTTTGTGTGAATTTACTTATTTCACATTTCCCACCAGCCTTCTATAGAGCCCATGGTGGTGTATCCAAGGGTTCCTAGACATTCTTCCATCTGAAGCACTCTTGACATCCACACCTAATTACTTTCAGCAAAGTTACTGTATTATATGCTTTCAACCATACCTGAAATCTACTCTCAAATATAGATGAACTATCAAGGTGCCTT
>NW_015332530.1:0-222 GCF_001447785.1 Gekko japonicus
CGAGTGTTTCATCCCTTGGGGCCCTGGATTCAGAATCCGCATCTCTGACCGACGAAGACATCTGCAACGATTCTGAAAGCACATCTTCTCCTCAAGAGAACGTCTCTTCTGTGCTGAAGGGTATTGGCCTAAGTAGAACAAGCCTTGAGAGTTCAGCTTCCCATACCGGCTCATCGAAGCGATTCTCGCAGTGTGGTAAGAGGAGTTTGGTGTAGTGGTTAA
>NW_015332531.1:0-222 GCF_001447785.1 Gekko japonicus
GTCTATTATGACAGACACACCTTGCTCATCTTGGAACTGGAGAACTATCTAGTACATTGTTTACCATACTCTGCTGCTTGGGAACATCATTCTGTTAGGCCACTGCTACACAGCATTTTTAATTATCCTGCAAATATGATGATATGATATGCTACTCAACAACAGAGAGGCTAATAATGTGCTTATAAGGTGCTTGCTATGAGCAAGCTATAGCCAGCATTT
>NW_015332532.1:0-222 GCF_001447785.1 Gekko japonicus
TGCCCCAAGAAATAACAAATGGGTCAGGGATGCGTGTGCTTCCAACCCTCCCCCCAAATACGATTGCAGAAAATTGTTCCCTGGCTGCTTTTATACGCAGATGACTGGATTTTCAGCTAACTACTTTCCTTTGTGTATTCCCTTAGAAAAGATGGGGGGAGGGTGGGGAGGAGCAATTAAACCACCCTAAAACCAAATTCAAATAACATGATGGGACACTGT
>NW_015332533.1:0-222 GCF_001447785.1 Gekko japonicus
CCTTGTTCATTGGAGGCACCAAAACACAGGATAGGAAAAGGCACTCCAGAAAAGAAGCGGAAAGACCGTTCACGTTGCCACAATGGGTTCTGGAGAAACACAACACAGGGGCTCTAAGGATGTTCCAAAATTATGTTTTGTAGACATTATTGCTGAGTCTAATGTTTGGTATTCATCAACGATACAGCGAGACAGTCTGCATATGTTTGAATTCAGCTATAA
>NW_015332534.1:0-222 GCF_001447785.1 Gekko japonicus
GAAGATCACGTGGTCCTGTCATGACCTCCCGGCTGGTTATTGGATTTGGTTTACCGCAAAAATAAAATCAGAATCATCCTGAACTTACTGGAAGATGAACAGAATACAAATATGTAAATGAACAAAAAACTTTTATGATCAGATCTTCGTGTTAAGTGTATTATTTGGCATTAATTGTATTGATCTGGGCATGCGTGCCTCATCTGTTAGCCGCCCTGAGCC
>NW_015332535.1:0-222 GCF_001447785.1 Gekko japonicus
AAGGAAACATTCCACCATTGGCAGAATGGACCCTTTGGTTACAAAGGTGAACACAATTAGACCTGGCTTAAAGACCCACCTGTTCCATGTCCCTAAGATTTATTCAGTCCTTCAGCCAGTTGAACTTAAGATATGCATGCCTATAACTCTGTCTAGCAGTCAGAAAAGCCCTGACTCATCCAATCTTGTCAGAACTTGGAAGGAAGACCACCAGGGAAGACT
>NW_015332536.1:0-222 GCF_001447785.1 Gekko japonicus
AACTGGGAAAATGTGGTTCAGTTCAGTTCATGATGTGTGGCAGGCCCACAAACCGAACCATGAACTGAACTAAAATGGCCTTATATGAACCAAATTGATTCATTCCATTTTTTATGTGGCAGAATGGCCCCTGGTATCCTAGAGACTCCAAACTCACAAGGATTCTCCAGCTGATTTTTCTCTACCTGCCCACTACATTTGGTGAGGATTGACTATAGGGGA
>NW_015332537.1:0-222 GCF_001447785.1 Gekko japonicus
TCTTCCTCCATTTCCAATGGGGGGGGGGACAGTCTTTGTCAGAAGATTTTGGGTTTTCTTGCAGTGTTCTAGGCATCAATTTGGAGAGGTTCTTGCCACCTTTTGATCCCTTAGTTTCCCCCATAGTTTTGGTATGGTTATAATATTTGAACTGCAGTCTGTTGTTTTTAAAAAAATTCTTTTGTAGGAGCTCGACACAGAGGCAATGTCGGGTGCGACTGC
>NW_015332538.1:0-222 GCF_001447785.1 Gekko japonicus
AATGGCCTCAACTGGCAGGCAGGCTAGACTGTAGAAGACAGTCCTTTGGGTGTCCTGGTCCGAGATCATTAAAGACTTTCTGTGTCATAAACAGCACTTGTGAATTGTCCCTGGAAGCAAAATGGGGCTCATTGGTGTTCTTTTTACAAAACAGTCCTGGTAACTTATAGCTAACAGTGACCTAGCTTGTGAACACTCTTCAAGGGCAGCCCCATGTAGACC
>NW_015332539.1:0-222 GCF_001447785.1 Gekko japonicus
GTTGGCAACCCTACATTCAGCCCATGCTCAGCGGTGGTAGCCCCAAAATGGCCCTAGTGAGTCAGACTATTCCCAGTGGTTTTTCAGGTCTCCAGGTCACCCCCCGAAGTGATCATTCACATTCAGTCTGAGAGATGAGGGACAAGATTTCTTGCGTGCAAGATGTTTTATTACCCTAAATGTCCTTTAATTACACAAAAGAACACCTTGCTTGGATTGGAA
>NW_015332540.1:0-222 GCF_001447785.1 Gekko japonicus
GAGTTGGCAACCCTCAGAACTGGAGGTGATGTCATAGTACCAGGGAAGCCGATCCCCCCATCATAACACCAGCGGGTCTCCACTTTCCGCCGCCGCCACCCTGGACTTTGGGTCCCTTGAGAAGGCCCAGGGTACCCTCCCAAGCCCCTTTGTAGCTGAGAAACATAAGTGTGATGACCAGGCAGAGAAACTTTTGAACAGAAAGGGTTTATTAACACAGTA
>NW_015332541.1:0-222 GCF_001447785.1 Gekko japonicus
AAAGACTAGGTATAATTCTTGTCCTGCTGTGTCTTCTGCCTTTGTGTTACTGTGTCCCTGACACTCCATTACAGAAAGAAGCTCTCTTACCAAAGAACCCACTAGGAACCACTTTCTCCCAGGGCTCATGATGACCAGTATGCAGTAAAGTCTGGGTATTATTTCCAGAGCTCATATAACATGCAATAAGAAATCATCAATGGATGAGCAGCCTCCTCAACA
>NW_015332542.1:0-222 GCF_001447785.1 Gekko japonicus
CTCTTTTGGCTGTTAGGTAGAGAAGGCGTGAGCCAGAAGGAAGGAAGAGTAATGTTCTAGGCAAACCAAGGGAAGCAGAAAACAGGCTAAGGGAAGGATACAAAGAAGTGCCTTGCTATCTCTGTTGACATCTCTGAAGTGTTCTGTACAAAGGAACACTGCATAGTCCTCCACTTCCAATATGAGGAAGAAAGAGAGCCAGTTTAGTGTAGTGGTCAGGAG
>NW_015332543.1:0-222 GCF_001447785.1 Gekko japonicus
TACAGAATCACCCCGGGAGCCTTTTCCACTTTGGGCTTACCTTTTTCATTCTTGGAAACTGTTGAGATGTATTCACCAGACAGCAGAGAGCTCAGTCCCTTTGAGGAAAGAGACCTTGCTGGCTGATATCTTGCCGTCATGTCATGGACTATGTCCCTAAATTGTACAGTCAAGGAGTTTCTGAATGCTTGGCTACTAACAGGCATATCAGAGACTGAAAGG
>NW_015332544.1:0-222 GCF_001447785.1 Gekko japonicus
GGGAAGAAAGTTAAAAGTAACTTGAATTTGATACTCGCTAAAAATAATATAACTGTGCACTAGAATTGTCCAAGAGTGAATAGCTTCATTGGCTTGCCACAAGTGAATTGCTACTGTGTTGTTGTCATTGAATAGTTCAGTCTCACAGTCTTGTACTGCTATCATTTTAATTCCCCTTTCTGTCAGATCGGTAAAGTGACTTCCTGCTTAATTATCTGACCC
>NW_015332545.1:0-222 GCF_001447785.1 Gekko japonicus
TAGTAACATGACTTTGTACCTTTTCTGTGCAGGATAGTAGATGTTGGTGGGCAGAAGTCTGAGCGCCGGAAGTGGATCCACTGTTTTGAAAACGTGATTGCCTTAATCTACCTGGCTTCCCTGAGCGAATATGACCAGTACCTGGAGGAGAACGCCCGTGAGGTGAGGAGGCAGCGTCAAGCCTGGGAATTTTGCGTGGCTTTGGGGCATCACATGAAACCC
>NW_015332546.1:0-222 GCF_001447785.1 Gekko japonicus
GATACTAGGTAGAAACGAGTGCCAGCCAGTCTTCATCAGAGCTAATAAGATCCTGCTGGACGAGATCAGATAGACAAAGAGGAAACTCACAGTGCCCTCAGCACCCCTCACAGCAATACCCACCAATTGCCTCCCAGAATCTAAAGTGCCCAGTAATTAAGATGTAGAATTCATTGCCCAAGGATGTAGTAATAACCACAGGTGTAGACAGCTTTAAAAGGG
>NW_015332547.1:0-222 GCF_001447785.1 Gekko japonicus
AGACCACTGGTGCTAGCTAAGCAGGATAGATCCTCCCCCCAGAGCCGAACGCAACTACAGCTCCCGGTGCTTCGGTGTCAGATCAACTCTCTTGACTGACTGTTAGCACAACATCTGGGTAGCATTATTTGTGCAACAATTCTGAGAACTGAGGAAGAAATAAGGCTGCCCCGCCCCCAGTTTCAGATGCCTCACAGTGGCCAGTCAAGACACTGCATTGTA
>NW_015332548.1:0-222 GCF_001447785.1 Gekko japonicus
TCTTGATCTATTTCATTGGGAGTGAAGGAAATCCCTTTTGATGGTCGTTGACACACTGGCATGGGTCAATAGGTGCTTGTCACACTCTCCCAGTGGGACTTTACACAGTGCTCATTAGTGCAGTGGAAGAGCTAGTGGGAAGGAGCCAATCAATTGCTTTCTGAGTACTGAGCCAAAGTATTGATTATGCATCTTCTACAACAGTGGTGTCTTCCCATCTGT
>NW_015332549.1:0-222 GCF_001447785.1 Gekko japonicus
CAGCCGGGATCCGTCACGGTGTACAGCTACTACTCCCTGGGTAATGGCAACCACTTTTCTTCCTCGCAGAGATTAAACTGCATAATACCAAATCAGCACTTTGCAAAAAGGTTTCCAAAGCATTTATTTCCTCCATTTTAATCAGTGCGATCCCATGAAATGAATCCCAGACTCCAAAACAGGCACAATGGACAGGGTTGCTAACCTCCAGGCGGTGGCTGG
>NW_015332550.1:0-222 GCF_001447785.1 Gekko japonicus
ATCGTATCCTTATTTTTCTTGTCCTCCTGAGAGCCACTGTAATCAGCCAGAGTTTTGTCTCCACATTCAATTAATAGTTTACCACATATGTATGACACTGACTTATATCTTGTGGACCGTACTTCCGACAAATCGCCTCTATATCTGTAACATGGGTTTGTACCGACAAGCTGCAAGGCACGAACAGCATCTCTCCATTCTTCTGGATGCATTCTTATAACT
>NW_015332551.1:0-222 GCF_001447785.1 Gekko japonicus
ACCCCGTGGGCTTCCCTGGCCCCCCCCCCTTGGCCCCTCCTTGAGGAGGCGGCTCCCGGAACCCCCCCCGCTCTCCCCGCAGCAGCAGCAGCAGCGCCTTCTCCCTCCTCTCTGCTCTGGGAGAGTCTTGCCAGGCAGGCCCAACCGGCTCCTCTGCTCTGCTCCGAGGGCGAGGGATCTTGTGGATCAGCCCAGCCCCAGCTGCCTCCCCAGGCAGGCAGG
>NW_015332552.1:0-222 GCF_001447785.1 Gekko japonicus
GTGACTTCCTTTGAAGACTGTTTGGAAGTTTCAGGAGAAGTGGGGTAGAGTGGCCACTGAGTCTCTCAATAGTGTGGTCCCATATTCTTCCACATGATTACCTATTTGTCACTGAGTTGTGGGACACACAGAAGCATGTTGTTGTTGACTCTGGATCTCCTGCTCTGCAGGGTACCAAGGGTACCAAGGTGCCTCCTTGCCACTTCAGGTTTCTGTACTTTC
>NW_015332553.1:0-222 GCF_001447785.1 Gekko japonicus
GCTAGACTGCCTCTGAAGGGGGAAGTCCCATTGAACTCAGTGGAAATGATATGTAGGGCCTAGTGGAAATGGTCATGTAGTGCCTGGCTACTGGTGGGAGGACTGTGGGTGGGGATATAGGGGTGACCTGCAATGTCAGCTACAGCATCACATCAGTTCCAGGAGGGGGAAAAAAAACCACGAAGTGATATATGTAGCTCTAGGAATCACTGAAAATTCTAT
>NW_015332554.1:0-222 GCF_001447785.1 Gekko japonicus
GGGGACTCGTGAAGGGGGGAGGGCTCTGGTGGAAGGGTGGAGGCCCAGCCTGGGGAAACCAAGGAAGAGGGAGCGCACCTCTCAAGGCACAGTGTTTCCCGTCAAGGGAGCCCACTGGGGTCGGGGTCAGATGGCAGCCCTTTGCCGCCTTGCCCTCCCCACCCCCAGAGGGGAACCAGAGCCAATGCCACGTCCCCTTCACCCACCCAGGCAGGGAGCTCT
>NW_015332555.1:0-222 GCF_001447785.1 Gekko japonicus
AGGATAATTTATCTCTGCTTCCTCCAGCGCCATTTCAACATCCCCATCTGGCCCTGTTCAGTGAGCTTTCTGGGGCCTTAAGCAGAGAAGACTCTTCCCCAGTGTCTGCCTCCTGAGATCCTTTAACAGAAGGCATGAATGGATTGAACTTGGAATCTTGTGCATGCAAAGCACATACTCTGTTGTTGAGCTATGGACCTTCCCCCTACCTGTACACTTCCT
>NW_015332556.1:0-222 GCF_001447785.1 Gekko japonicus
ATTAACTTCACTGGATTTTTGAAGGGTATAATTCTGTTTCGGCTTGCACTGTTAGCTTACAGATGCCCCGGGGAAGGAGTCAGACAATACTAACAACTCCCACTAATGTTAACAAGGCAACTCCCCAAAGTCAAAACCAGAAACCGAATAGATCCTGTGATGTATGAGGAACAGGTACCAGGAAACAGAGATTGCCCCCGTTGGAGTGTTTGTTGTAATACT
>NW_015332557.1:0-222 GCF_001447785.1 Gekko japonicus
ACAAATATTGTTTAATTATACATGGTGATGTACTGTTTTAATGGCTATTATACACCGTAGTCCTGTTTGTTGTAATGAAGGCTAATCCTTGGCAGTTTAAGATGGAAAATGCCCCCTCCCATTGGCCCAACCTTAAGGCTATGGCTTGCTATGTTACAAGGCTTGGGTGAATACTCCTTTTTTGGTTTTTTGGCCTGGATTGGAAGCATGAAGGTGTGTTCT
>NW_015332558.1:0-222 GCF_001447785.1 Gekko japonicus
GCAACAAAAGAACTTCCATGGTCAAAGATAACACAGCTGGGCCATCCCCCTCCAGGATCTGTTTGTTGGCTTCCCAGAGGCACCTGGTTGCCCACTGTCAGACAGTGGACTAGACAGTCCTTTGTGAGATGTGAAACAAGACTCTTTGCAGGCTTGTCTTCCCCCACCCTGCTATCAGGAAGAATCATCAGGGCAGCCTCAGCCTTGCCACCCCCCAAAGAC
>NW_015332559.1:0-222 GCF_001447785.1 Gekko japonicus
AATTTCAAAGTCCCTGAGTACTTTATCCCTTACTTTGGGTGCTTATTTTCTAGATCTTATTACATTATATTCTGTAGACAAGTCAAAGGTTAACCAAAGCCAAAACCCTGACTACAACAGAATCAGTACTTCTGAATCTGGCACATCAAGCCTACCCATCCCTGTGATCAATGACAGACATTAGGCCCAAGACATTCTCCACTATTCAGGCAGCTGGGCAAA
>NW_015332560.1:0-222 GCF_001447785.1 Gekko japonicus
TTTAAAAAGATGTTTCTCCCCAAAGTCTACTTTCTTACACACATTAATATTCAGGATGTTAAATTTAAAACTAATTCACATTGCACTTCTTCCTCATTCCCATACAGTTGTATACAATATTTTAAACGGCTTGTCTCTTGCTTGCTTAGTACACACTCCATCTCTCCTCCCATTTCGTAATTGATCCTGTTTCGCAAATAAGTTGTTTATTTCGCTGTTACT
>NW_015332561.1:0-222 GCF_001447785.1 Gekko japonicus
GTACCAGTAAACCTAATCCAGGAAGGGATGTGTAATTTTTATTTCCTAATCACAAAGATTATGTCATATATCTTTTAGGGATTATAAAGATTTCAGAAGGGATTTAAACTACCTTCCAGTCAGATTTATTCAGTCAGTGGCCAGCACATATTGCAAAATTACAAGTTACAGAGAGGGGGGGGACTCAAAAAAATCTGCCATAATTACCATATACAGAAACAT
>NW_015332562.1:0-222 GCF_001447785.1 Gekko japonicus
CTCCCATACCAGATTCACAGCTGAACTGTATGAGCTAATTAGCAGACCTGAGTGGACGGCCTTGACAAATAAGGGCCAGTATGTGAGGTGACTAACACCTGCAGAAAGTCAGAAGATAGTAAAGTTAGCTGGAACCAACTGGAAAATTCCTTTATGAAGACTTCTCTCTTGACACTAAGGTAATGATAAAATCACTGCAAATTCAAGGAAAGCTTGTCAGTC
>NW_015332563.1:0-222 GCF_001447785.1 Gekko japonicus
TGAAATGTACAGGAACTGTTCATTAGGAAGAGTTTGCTTCCCCTCTCCTCCTCTGTTTAACGATACGCCAAAAGGAGAGGGCCAATGGCTCAGTGACAGGGCATCTTCTTTGGATGCAGAAGGTTCGAGGTTCAATCCCTGGCTTCTTCAGTTGAATGGCCCGGGTAGGAGGTGACGGGAAAGGCCTCCACCCGAGACCCTGGCGAGCTGCTGCCAGTCTGA
>NW_015332564.1:0-222 GCF_001447785.1 Gekko japonicus
AGAGAGGCTGATTCTAGAGAACATGCTTTGCATGCAGAATGTCTTACGATTCAACCCCTGGCATCTCCAGTTACGAAGATCTCAAGCAGCAGGTGTTCAGATGTTTTCTGTGCTGACAGCTTACTGCCAGCTAAAGGCCACAATACTGAGGTACATGGACCAATGATCTGACATGGAATACAGGAGCTTCAGGTGTTTGTGAGAGAGCCAGTTTGGTGTAGT
>NW_015332565.1:0-222 GCF_001447785.1 Gekko japonicus
CCTGATGGTCATTCAGCAAGCTTCAGGGCAGAATGAGGATCTGAGCCTGGATTTAAACCTGGATCTCCCAGCCCCCAAATTCCTTACACTTTAACCACTACATCAAGCTGGAATGGGAAGGTGAGGGAGGCATCACATTTAGACATTTTTAGGAGGTGCTAAGAGGGTGTTTTAGCAGCCTGAATAGCCCAGTGTAGCCCAAGCTCATTAGAGCTGGTAAGC
>NW_015332566.1:0-222 GCF_001447785.1 Gekko japonicus
CTTTCATTTTCTCTCTTTCCGATCCATACTCCCGGAAGAGCTCAAAGCCCCTCCAGAAAGGTATTTTATATTTCCTAAAGGTATGGCGCATCTCTGTCCTTTTGAATAACTAAAACAGCACGAGAAAAGAAAAACTGCAAAATGCACATCAAGGAAAGCCCGGTGGGAGCACCATCACTTTGAAATTGCCATATTCACTTGACTGAAACGGTAAAAGGCGGC
>NW_015332567.1:0-222 GCF_001447785.1 Gekko japonicus
GGGGGGACGTGAAGCCATTGTGGGGCTTAAAAGACGGCCCCTCGGGTGTGACAGCCATGCAGCCGGGATTACTGGGGCCTTGCATCTGAAGGGACTTGCTTGAGCCCTTGTTCCCCAGACCAAGGCTATTGGAATAACTGAGCCAGTAAAATTCAGGTCACTGTCTGTCTCTGTGTTATATGTTGTCAAGTTGCTTCTAGACACCCTATGAGTGAATGTCTT
>NW_015332568.1:0-222 GCF_001447785.1 Gekko japonicus
CAGCCCAGGTTTCTTTATGCAGGGAATTTCTTTGCCAGGAACGGCAATCAGTCACAGGAGCACCCCCACCTACAGCCCAGAGGTTGCCCTACTGCCTCTGTGAGCGCTAGGCCATATTGATGGCGACAGCTTGCTGTGACATAACCCCCTTTTCCATACCCATAGATAGGGTTGCCAACTCCACAATGGGAAGTACCAGGAGATTTGGGGGTGGAGCCTGGA
>NW_015332569.1:0-222 GCF_001447785.1 Gekko japonicus
GTGTCTCATTTTGTTTACCTCCATTTTTATGTACTTTCTTCAACTTTTTAAGACAATTGGCACAAAAATTGTTGTCAATTTTAACAGCAATATTTCCATCAAATCTCTTCATCATGGTTTGGGAAAGGGGTGATTGCAGGGTTTTCTCCCCCGCACCTTTTTGGAGAAAATACAAAAGAAATATGGCTTTTCAATGGAATCAGCATTCTCGCAGAATCTTCT
>NW_015332570.1:0-222 GCF_001447785.1 Gekko japonicus
GTCTCCCATCCAAATGCTAACCTGCACCAACCCTACTTGGCTTCAGAGACTAGCCTGGGCTATCCAGGTCAAGACCCACCGGAACCTACTGAATCTCAAAAGGATGTGTGTTCCAGTTCTCCTCCATCCTTCATTTGCTAGCAAAATTCCCAACTTTGTGAAGGGTTCTAGCTAGGTGAAGAAAGGGGCTTAGATGTCGCAAAGAACCACTGTGATGTGTGT
>NW_015332571.1:0-222 GCF_001447785.1 Gekko japonicus
GTTGCTGAGAAGGCTGTTCTATAGCCACCCACCCTATTTCCAGTGGGAAAGGCAATGAAGAAGGACATGGAACGACCATAAGAAGAGCCTTGCTGGATAAAGTCACTAGTCTGTCTACTCCATCATCCTCTCCCACACAGTGGCCAACAATTCACACTGAAGGGACAACAAGCATGGAATACGTATATATTTGTTTAGTTTATTTATAGTCCACCTTTCTCA
>NW_015332572.1:0-222 GCF_001447785.1 Gekko japonicus
AGAGTCAAAGCTCCCTTGGTCTAACACTTTTGTCAGAGCTTTAATTCTCGAAAGCTTATACCTTGGACATCTTGCTGGCCCTTAAGCTGCTGTCGGACTCGAACCATGGTCTTCTTCTCTCCCAAGTGGTTGGGAGCCATTCCAGCTGTTGCCGTGGCCTTACCAGGCTCTTCTTGCCTAACCAGCCATCCCATATCGCACCACTCTGGTCTTGCAGTGGTG
>NW_015332573.1:0-222 GCF_001447785.1 Gekko japonicus
ACACACACACACACACACACTAAATAATAATAAGCAGCTTCTGGATAGCAGTCCAGCCAACATGTCTCAGTTTGCATCATAACCGCCTGGGATTGCCTCCTTCTCGGTCAAATACACCAGACGAGCAAAGTGTGCCAACTCTTGCAGGATGGGTGACTGCTGTTCTGGTGAACAGATATATCAGTAGCTGCAAACCTCACAAAAGGCTGGGCATTTCTAAGC
>NW_015332574.1:0-222 GCF_001447785.1 Gekko japonicus
AGTGGGGTTATGTCAACATGTATGATGCCAATGTATCTTTTAATCAATAATGTGCTTTATGGATTGTAAACTTGTGTCATGTTATTTAGGGTATAAGAGTTCCGGCGCATCCTGACATGGGGCAGAGATCAGCTTGTTACACAGGTGTTTTGGCACTTCATTCTGTATCTCTTATTATTGCAATAATAAACAATCCAAGTCATTGGACTTCACCTGGGTGTC
>NW_015332575.1:0-222 GCF_001447785.1 Gekko japonicus
GCAAGTGTCTCCTAAATGGAGGAAGTGCTCTGGGGCTGACACCAAGGAGGTCCTGTGGCATGGCTTTTGCTCAGCTCTCACACACAAAACAACCCCATAGAGGTTGGTTCTGACAACAAAGTGCAGGCTTTATGATGACGAGTCTGCTTTTAAGGAGGGAAAAAATCTCGAGGAAAAACATGGTGGTTGCAAGCTCTCACCAGTCAGAGGAGCAAGGGCCTC
>NW_015332576.1:0-222 GCF_001447785.1 Gekko japonicus
GGCATCTCTTATGTTCTTATGTTAAGGGTCTGAAGGCAGCGTCATGTATGTGCACCTGGACGTCAATCACCACACAGCTCCAGTATCATGTTTCTGAATCCTGGTGGCTATCAATGCTATACAAAACACACTGAAAGGAATCACCAGGGAAAGAAAAAAAACCAAGGATTTCATTTACAGAGTTTTCCCGGTAGCTTCAGGTCCATTGTTGTAATTGCACAT
>NW_015332577.1:0-222 GCF_001447785.1 Gekko japonicus
CCCCCCCCCTGCATGCCTGCTATTGCTGTTGCTGAGGGGAAGAAATGAAGCCCTCAGGCTGGACTACACTTTAATCATTTGGCCTCACCGCCTGAAAAGAAAGAAGGGAAGGAGTGGGAGAACATAAACCAAGGGTCTTTCTCTGTCCCTCTCTCCCTCAGAACAATTTCAGATCTAGAGGACTGGTGGTGACCCTTCATTGTCCCTTTACCTGGGACTCAT
>NW_015332578.1:0-222 GCF_001447785.1 Gekko japonicus
ATTGGGGACAAGATTGAGGATGCTGTTTCCCAGCTGGGGGTGGGGGATCCCCGGATTTTCAGACCTCTTCCCTGCTGCTGGCCAGCTGGCCGGTGTGAGTGGGAATCCAGCCCCCAAACTGACGTGACGACATCACACAGAAGTGATGTCATCACGCTGGCAATGCCATGTGGCAACGCTCTGATATTTTGCAGGAAACTCTATGGTAACCATAAAGTTTTG
>NW_015332579.1:0-222 GCF_001447785.1 Gekko japonicus
CACTGCTCAGCTTCCGAGATCTGATGAGAGTGGACTAGCCCGGCCCGTCCAGATCTGGATGTGGCAGCATGTACTAGCTCTTAACTGGAAAGCCACTGTCACCTGAAATGCAGCCCATCCTGGCGCTGAGTGGTTTTAAGAGACACAATGGGGAACAAGAACCTGGTTCATTGGTGATGAATGAGGCCTCTCCTCCTACTTTCCCCCTGCAGCATTAAACAA
>NW_015332580.1:0-222 GCF_001447785.1 Gekko japonicus
AAATGCCCCACTGTGGCTACAGGCCTGTTCACAGACCACTTCCATTGTGTGGTCTCAGGCTGTGGCTCTAAGATCTGGGTGCAGGGACATGGAGGTTTGTTCTGAAAGCCAGAAGCAGAGTCGAGCAGGGCCGAGCTGTGGAGTCTGTTCAGAAAACCGTGGGCTGAAGTCTGTACATGAAGAAACAGGAAGAGTCAACAGTGGGAAGGCTTCTAATGTTCT
>NW_015332581.1:0-222 GCF_001447785.1 Gekko japonicus
TTTTTAATGATGCTGAATATAGTGCATATCCTTGAAAACTTGAGATCTAAATGTTAACATTTGTTTTTAGATTAATAATATTGAGCAGCAGCATTGTACATGACTATCAGTTGATCCTACTTTATGTTCTTGGGATAGGGTGTGGTGCTTATCTAACAAATTAAATAATGACATTCATGTAATAGAAAGGGAAATAGGTCCAAAGCCTTTCATTAAAACATT
>NW_015332582.1:0-222 GCF_001447785.1 Gekko japonicus
GGGTTGTTGTTCTGAAGATAAAATGGAGAGGCGAATGATGTGTAAACTGCTTTGGAACCACAGGGGACAAAAGCAGGATATACATATCTAAATAAATAAACATGGATTCCATCCCCATCCTAACCACAAATGCCCTGAGAAGATCACCCCCTCACACCATAACATTTACTAACTATAAACATAGGAATAAAGGTCCATTGTTAGGGAGATAAACAAAGTAAG
>NW_015332583.1:0-222 GCF_001447785.1 Gekko japonicus
TGGCTTCTCTTATGTTCTTATCTGGCAGTGGGTTGGCATCCAGGGCCTGTGCTAGAGGTGGGCAGGATATTTTGGCAGTTGGGCAAACCCTCTGGCTGACCCGGAGGTTCCAAACAGCCTGCCGATCACAGATGCTGATCCCTAGGGAAAAGGGCCGTTAGCCCAGGATGGCCAAATGAAGTCTCTGTGTTCAGAGGCAACCAGCCTCTGGATTAGGGTTGC
>NW_015332584.1:0-222 GCF_001447785.1 Gekko japonicus
ACACACACACACACAACACACATATACACGAGGGTTGCCAGATTCCCCCGGCAACTGGTGGGAGCAAGAGGGACACACTGTCAGCAGGGGGAGGCCTAGCCTGCAGCGGCATCACTGGCAACACATCATCATCACTATTGATGTGCAACAGAGGTGATGAAACCACATGGCTAGCGATGCAGGATGCTCTAGCATTTGTGCAGAAACTCTATGGTAGAAGCT
>NW_015332585.1:0-222 GCF_001447785.1 Gekko japonicus
TCATCCCATTTTTGTACAAATGGTTTGTATTTGCATTGTGAGCCATTTTGGGTTGAAAGGCAGCCAACGGATGTCGCAGATCAAAAAAGATAAAAATTGGGTAGAGGTGAAAGTTATGCTTTGAATGGGGGACAGGGACCACAGAGGGGGTGAATGCAGCCCGTGAGGTTTTACCCGTGACCCTGTGGGGATTTAGACTGTTGTTGTTGTTCAGTCACACAG
>NW_015332586.1:0-222 GCF_001447785.1 Gekko japonicus
GCCACAGCTTCCATAAAGATCTCTCAGCCGTTTTGCGTTTCATGGATACAAAATACACACCTGCTCAAATACAACTACAGCAAATCACACCCCCATGATCAATATGTTTGATGCTCTCATTTACATGCACTGACAGTTATTAGTACATCTAAAAACATGAGGCTTCTACTACCAGCATGATGAGGCTTCTACCACCAGCATTGCAACTGACCAGCCAGACAG
>NW_015332587.1:0-222 GCF_001447785.1 Gekko japonicus
ATTAAAACAACAACAACAACAACAAAAGATCCGACCAGTGAAGTTATGTTGACATGGACATGTTACACCAAATACTAGGGCAGGGGAGCCACTTTATGATGGGCAGGAAGGGTTATCTGCAGTCTACTCCATCCCTTGTGTAGGGTAAATCACAGCATCACTTGAAGGGTGCATGGGTGCCAGGTCCTGTTCCCGTAAACAAAATGGTTTGGGAATTGTCAC
>NW_015332588.1:0-222 GCF_001447785.1 Gekko japonicus
AGCTTTGCCCATTCACTGCTGGTCAATGTTGTCTCTACTAGACCAGTTTTATAGAAGACTGCATCAGTGCTTGATGGTCGAAAAGTCAGAGGAAGCTTATTTCTGGCTGGAGCTAGAAAATTTGACACATGTCAAACATCAGGACATGAAGAGTCACACAAAATTGTACGATACTTGGACTAGGCTCAGATATGAAGATCACGTGGTCCTGTCATGACCTCC
>NW_015332589.1:0-222 GCF_001447785.1 Gekko japonicus
TGATTCCCTGTTCTGGCCTTGCCTCCTTCCGTTCAGCTTCTGCTAGGGCTGCAGGACCCCACTGCCTCTCTGCCTCAGGTGTGACTGGGTCCTTTCATGACATCCAGCGCAGGGAGGAAGCATCAGAGGAGCCTATCCATTCTGTCTCTGCATGAGTCCAATCACAAGGCATGCCGAGATGAAGTCTGATGAAGGGGGAGGCTCTTCAGAGTGGGCAATTCT
>NW_015332590.1:0-222 GCF_001447785.1 Gekko japonicus
AACAAAAAATGCATCTTTTATAACTTAGTGCATGACATTGTATTAACTGGCATGTTTATGGAATTTAAAAGCATGAATGCCCCAGTTTTCTACAAATATGAAATACATAAGAGAGCTGCAAGCTGCAAATTGTTGTAGCCGATGCTATTTTAGCACATTTTACTTGTTCCAAAACATTTCGCAATTTTTGTATTGAAAAGAGTCACCACACAAAAATGTGGG
>NW_015332591.1:0-222 GCF_001447785.1 Gekko japonicus
GTCAGCCCTTAAAAGGAATGCACTGCAAATGTCCGAGCTTAGTTTGCAGAAGCAAAGCATTCCCTTCAAAGAGCTAATTTGTTGCTAGGCAATCAGGTCTGCAAAGAGAATTTAGGTTTGCAGAGGCAATGCCATTTTAGGAAACAGTCTGGGCAGGCAACGAACAGAGATATTAAATCAAAGAGAAACATGGCATCAAAGGTGGTTTGAAAAACATAAGGG
>NW_015332592.1:0-222 GCF_001447785.1 Gekko japonicus
AGTCTGAACACAACCTATATGGAATATGGATTTGTGTCAGTTTTTACGTTCAGACATGGCAATAACATGAAGTTCCAGAGGCAGATTGATCAATATAATGTGTGTGGAATGACGGCAGAATGATAGTTCTCACACTTAAGGATCCATCCACACACCCAAGGAAGTACCTGTCGAGCTCTCCATTTCCTTGGTGTCCTGGACAAACATCTCATCCACTTCCTC
>NW_015332593.1:0-222 GCF_001447785.1 Gekko japonicus
CAAAGCAGCCATTTTCTCCATCAGAACTGGAAATCTCTAGGTACCACCTGGAGGTTGGCAAGTCTCAACGGCATTAAAGTGTTTCCTGCGGTCCGCTTATTTCGTGAATCTTGGGGATAAAACCCAATGGCTTGTGAATGGAAGAGAAGAAAGTAACAATAAGCTTTATGTTTATTTTAAACAGCTTAATGCCTCCACCCAATCAGGGCCCCCAAGGCAGCT
>NW_015332594.1:0-222 GCF_001447785.1 Gekko japonicus
CTAAGAAAAGTTTATCAGAGTGCAACCTTGCTGGTGAAGATAGGAGCATTGTTTCGAGGTGGACTTAATGCTCCAGTTGTGGATTTTAATCAAAGGAAATGGCCTGTGTTGGCAATTGAACGTGTTAATTCATTATTCCGGTCCAGGGACCAACAAGAAACCTAAAAGACAAACAAGAGAACAAGAAGGAACTTGTGGTTGTGAAGAAAGCTAATGCAATCT
>NW_015332595.1:0-222 GCF_001447785.1 Gekko japonicus
AATAGTGTGTGTGACTGCAGCCTTGTTGTGACCTCAGACCATCATAGCCTATGGGTGAGCTAATATTCACCATTGTTTGCACCACTGAGTTGAGTGACCCCTGAAGTATTGGCTTGTAGCATCAAAGAGGCCATTCAGTTTGGCTTGCACCATTTTTGGTGCAACAAATGGGCCATATTTACATCCTAGTCCACTCTTGTAGGCATTGACCTTGATTCAGGT
>NW_015332596.1:0-222 GCF_001447785.1 Gekko japonicus
GACTGGGTGGAAAAATACACTTTTGTGCTTAACAAAGGTATTTTAACCCCTTCCCGAACTATCAGATCCTGTGGGGTCCACGAAGTAGAATATCAGGCTGAGGACAGACTGACATTTTGAAGCGTGAGGGAGTCCCACATCAAATCCCCACTCTTCAACAGAAGATTGTGGGCGGACTTTGGCCCATCCACAAACTCTCAACCAGACCAACCTCATAGTCCA
>NW_015332597.1:0-222 GCF_001447785.1 Gekko japonicus
AGAACAAGATGAAACTGAATCCATACAAAAATGCAAATTATGCTATTGGAAAAGGCAGATGTCCTAGACTGGACTGACATGCCAATCTGGGATGAAGCTGTTTCTGTCAGATTGGGTGGAAAGCTGAGGGATAATTCCTGAACCTAGCCTTGCTGTTACATGAACTGTTCGTTGCAGTGACTTCTACCATCTGTTAGGGCATATTGTCTTCCTTTATTGACT
>NW_015332598.1:0-222 GCF_001447785.1 Gekko japonicus
TCGTCTCAACCTTTTCCTCTGATATATTAAGGCTGGCTTGGTTTTTACTCTACTACAGAATCTTTGTTAATGTACAGCTGAAGTCAGAAGCGCCCTGGCCCAGGCTACCACTTTACTCTCCTGCATGTTTGTCAACTATTTTAAAAAGCGCCTAAGTAAATAAAGGCATAGCTCAGGCTCACAGGCTGTTTTGGGTACACACATGAAGCTGCCTTGTACTGA
>NW_015332599.1:0-222 GCF_001447785.1 Gekko japonicus
GGGGGGACTGGGGCAGGGAACATGGTATTGCTGGGGACAGGATGGGGAATGATCCAAATTTTCCTGACTCCACAGCAGTCATCCTGGCTTCCCTGCAATCTTCTCCAAGAGAGCACAATGGAAGCAGCTTTTGGGAAGATTTCAGGAAATACAAGGAAAAGCTTCAGGGAGAATGGCCAAAAGTCCAGGATGCGGCCCCAGAATCACTGCAACCCCCCCCCC
>NW_015332600.1:0-222 GCF_001447785.1 Gekko japonicus
CCTGGGCCCTAGCCATGGCAAGCCGATGCTCTACCACCAAGCGACATTCCCACGGCATCAACTAAAGAGGGGGTAACCGTAGGTAACCCCAAAAGACGCAAGAACAATTGGTGTAGAGCGGAGGGAGAGGCGCAAATAAGCATCCCGGGTCCCAGCCTTGTAAACAAGGCCGCAGCCACACACATGCTGCCAGGCCCCAAGCTGCTGGCCCCTATGGCCTAC
>NW_015332601.1:0-222 GCF_001447785.1 Gekko japonicus
TATAAGTAATTACTTTTGTGTTTTCCTTTCCCTTTAAATGTAAGTTTTCCCTAAAAATTGTTAAAAGAATTTTAACAGTAAAAATGCAAGTACAAGAAATTACTTAAACGCTAAATATACTTTTTGGTAGAGCTCTGTCTCTTCTGCCGATTTTATTTTCTGCAGTATATTAAAAATCTTATCTGGTATTGCCTTTCCAGCGAATAAGACAGAGCTCTTAAC
>NW_015332602.1:0-222 GCF_001447785.1 Gekko japonicus
ACCCCAGCTAGGGTTGTGTCTCCGTTTGTAGGGGCCAAACAAACCCCGGTTTGCCTGGGCGCCTGCATTTAGATGTCCCAGGGAACTCAGGCTGGTTTTCAACTGGGATTTGAGTCTGTGTACGTAGGGAGAGGGGGAGGAGCGAGGGAAGCATACAGGCTGAGCAGTGTTCATGCCTGTTGCAGCAAACAGGCGCTTAAAAGGTAAAGGTTCCCTTGCTCG
>NW_015332603.1:0-222 GCF_001447785.1 Gekko japonicus
CCCCCTTTCCTGACCTCAGTCTCACAGGCTCGTCTTCCCCTTGCAGCCCCTGCTCCGGTTCTGCTCATCAGCTGTGCGGCAGGTGAGGATTTAAAGGACCCTGCTGCCGTGGCACATGCTGGTGCCCCAGTTTGCCCTTTGCCAGCCACCCAGGTCCAGGCAGCTGTAGTCAGCCCCAGCCCTGCTCCCCACTCTCTTGGCTCCCCGTGGGACAGTGGGCTG
>NW_015332604.1:0-222 GCF_001447785.1 Gekko japonicus
GGTGTTACAGCAATGATTCTTTGCACCCCCTTTTCTCCCCTCCCCTCCCTGACAACTTTGTTGGATCATGCAGAAAACAGCCCAGCATGAGGGCTTCCTTCATGTTGCCATGGAACCCTGGTAATCTGATGGAAAGGAACTTATCATTGTTCTTGAAGACAGTTACGTTGAAGTAAAGCAAGCAGCTTGTTTCATGATTCCAAACAGCCAAAAGTCAGTTTA
>NW_015332605.1:0-222 GCF_001447785.1 Gekko japonicus
AGGAGCCCCCCGCTCCTGGCGAAGATAGATTTGGCAACCCTAAGATAGTGAGACTTGGGAATAGTGTCAACAGGTGCTGGGAGCCAGGAGCTGGAACTGGAGGCAGGAAGCTAGAGATGACACACAGTGAGAGCACCCCCCTGGGGAGCTGTGCGGCTGGGTTCGCATTATGCCTGGCAGAGGTCTGGTGGTTATTCCAGGGGCCAGTGACTAGGTCTCCCT
>NW_015332606.1:0-222 GCF_001447785.1 Gekko japonicus
AGCACTGAAAAGGAGGCAGTGAATTGAACCTCTTTTTATTATGGACAAAACCAACCAGTCATTAGTAACTTGGCGCCAACTGCAAAAGAACTTTGATAACCTCTCTGAAAAGAAATTTACTGAACTCAGTCAGGCTGAGAGGACACTTCTAGAGTGTTGGTCTCTTGGGGACCGAGGGGGGTTCCTTCCCCGTTGTCTACCCTGCCTCTTGGGCTGGGGTTG
>NW_015332607.1:0-222 GCF_001447785.1 Gekko japonicus
GCTTAGAGGGAGCATTGGCTGCCACCACATCTGCAGTACCAGAAATGTAACTATTTTATCACTGGGAGAAAAGGGAAAGTGGGAGAAGCCGTATCCTGACTTCTGTGGTAATATTTCTGAACAGGACCACTTCCCGCATTACACTTTTCAAGTGAAAGCCTAAAAATGTAAGTACAAATGTGGACACACGGACACATGAAGAGGTACTTTTCTCCCTTTCTC
>NW_015332608.1:0-222 GCF_001447785.1 Gekko japonicus
GAAAGTCATGACTGGCTCTTTGTTTGGGGGGAAGAAATGTTACAAGAAAGAAGCAAGTGGGTATACTGTCGGGCACCACACTGCTCCAAGGTCTCATGAGGTTGTCCCAATGCCAGTTAGCCAAGCTCCTTCAAGTGTCGATGCCAGATTTTCAACCAAGGATCGTAGTCTTGCACAGCATATGTACCCGCCCTGAGTGTACCCCCACCTTTATGTGACCTT
>NW_015332609.1:0-222 GCF_001447785.1 Gekko japonicus
ACCTCAGTTTCGTCTGACTGTCTTCCAGTAAGATTGTTCTATACAGTTTGGACAAAACCCCTTTCGGCGTAGTGGGATAGCATTTAATTATCTTCTCCAGGTTCGTCAGCCCTCTTTGGAATGTGCCTAGTTCCGCCAGCCTACCAGTAAGATTTTGTAATTGTAAGTATTGGCACCACGGCGTTTGTTTCCCCATTATTTGGTCAAAATACTGCTTGCTTC
>NW_015332610.1:0-222 GCF_001447785.1 Gekko japonicus
AAGCCAGCTTCATGTGTTCATGTGTTTATACCATGTTTAGAGAACAATATCACAAAGAGAAAGGGTTAAAGCTATGCTCATGGATCTTTGTAGTGCCAAGCCACCCAGTTTTAATTCCCACAAAATCTACTTTCTTGAACTATTTTCTTCAAACCTTTTTGCTACCAGAACTTTCTGCCTATTCATCACATCTATTCATCATACCATGTAGAAAAACCATGC
>NW_015332611.1:0-222 GCF_001447785.1 Gekko japonicus
TGGATGGCACTGAAGAAGCAAGCTTGCCCTTGTACATTACTTACTTGCAGTGCTCGAATTCCTGGAGAGGCAACACCATGTACTTGTGAGAGAGCTGGACTGGAACTCTGGAAACTTGGGTTAAAATCCCAATACTACATGACCTGGGGGACCTTGAGCCAATCATACTGACTCAGCCTCCCAGGCTTGCTTTATGGATGAAACAGGGAAGGAAGAAACATG
>NW_015332612.1:0-222 GCF_001447785.1 Gekko japonicus
GCTATAGTGGCCAAGTTTCTTGCCGAAGTTAGATCTATGCTCCTAAAGGAATAATTTATTTTGTTCGTTATGCTTTAAAATTTTCACACTGTGTTATTGTATATCCATGTATTTTACTGTTATGTTATTAAAGGTATTTGACTTTTACTTTGATATCATGATGTTATTGACAAATTAGTGGAGGATTTAGTTTCATTTCAGGTTTACAGCACTGTAAAAAGC
>NW_015332613.1:0-222 GCF_001447785.1 Gekko japonicus
AAAGTGGCACGTTTACCACACCCAATACAAAGCCAAACGCGTCTGATTCGGCTTGCTACCCCGACCGAAGGGGAAAAACGCTACTGGGGGAGGGGGGTCTCCGGCTCGAGAAAAGGGTGAGCCAGCGCTTTCCACCACGTGCGTCTCCGCCGCCGCCTGCTTCCAAGCCTTTTGCCCCGGGCTCGCTCTCTGCAGAAACTGGCCTGGGGGCGCCGCTTGCAG
>NW_015332614.1:0-222 GCF_001447785.1 Gekko japonicus
CATTCTGTACCAACTGCAGCTTCCAGACAATCTTCCAGACAGCTTCCAGACAGGCAACCCCATGGAGAGTGCATCGCAGCAGCAACCTGATCTAGATATGTCCAGGGTGTGCAGGAGAGTGGTGATATCTTTCCTGTCCAAGAACAGCTGCTCCCGGCTCACCAGCCAGACCGGGTGAAAGGTGCCCCTGACCATTGCTGCACCTGTTTGTCCAACAGGAGG
>NW_015332615.1:0-222 GCF_001447785.1 Gekko japonicus
GCTCCCGATATTAGTATCTCCACTGCCAAAACCTGAAAGTGGCTGAAAGCTCTGTTCCTACCACTTACTGTAACTAAAAAATAAAATAGTAAGCTTCAGAGTTTCATCTGCAAGCTCTTCCTCGATGTCATGCCGAGTCAGTTAATATAGAACCAACAACAATAATATAGAACAGAAACATGCGAACAACAGCCAGCCAGTGTAGTGTAGTGGTTAAAGTGC
>NW_015332616.1:0-222 GCF_001447785.1 Gekko japonicus
CCCCCCCCCCCGCATCTCCAGTGAAAAGCATCAGAAGGATGTGAGCTTGGAGAGCAGCTGCCAATCAAAATAGAAAACATTGGTCTTGATTGACCGATAGCCTGACTTGATATAAAGAAGCATCCTGTGCTCATGTCATTTATCTTGTTGGCCTGTGATGACTACAGCTGAATGTGTAAACAGTGGCAATCTGAAGGTTCTGTGTCCTTTAGGTCTTCGGGG
>NW_015332617.1:0-222 GCF_001447785.1 Gekko japonicus
CTGCCCTCGTGCCCTGCTTGTGGGGACATCTGGCTAGCCCCTGTCAGAAACAGCACAGGACTGCCTGGATCTTTGGTTTGGTCCATTCGCACTCCTCTCGTACTCTGTTACATAGCAGCAGAAGGAGGCCTAGGCATTGGAGCGTCAATGTCTCTGATCATCTGGCACAACTCTGTTCTGAGTCAACTCCCATCTCTGAGCAAAAGTATGTGAGGTTTTTTT
>NW_015332618.1:0-222 GCF_001447785.1 Gekko japonicus
GGGACAGGAGTGGGAGGATTGTCTACACCACAAGCAACCATTAGTCTGATAAGGCGCTTTCAGGTCTCTGAAAATAACTATTCTCCCCCAGCTGTAACACTCACATCACCCTGTTGTTAGTGGTGCTGTGATCCTTGTAAATAACAAGCTCACAAATCAAATGCGCTGCACCTGCAATGGCTAGGGTTACCAACTCCAGCTGGAGAAATTCCTGGAGATTTG
>NW_015332619.1:0-222 GCF_001447785.1 Gekko japonicus
AGCTGGGGCTCATGAGATTAGGCTCAGTATACAACAGTGTTCTATATTAAAACCTCTGGAGAAGCCTGGGAGAGTCTTTTTTTATCATGGGACATGTGGTCACCATTGTCAGATGTGTGTGGTGCCGAAGCCACAGACTGCTTATCGGAAGCAGCAGTGAATCAGAAGCAGGAACTTCAGATGTGAGTATTACATGTGAGCACCCCTATCACTTCAGTGTGG
>NW_015332620.1:0-222 GCF_001447785.1 Gekko japonicus
GGAATACTGTCCCTTTGGCTTGCACTTCAAGATGGTAATTTGAAGCTCCTCCCTATGAGCAGATGTCCCAGGTAGTTATCTTGAATGGAAAACTGGAGAGCTTACCTGCAAGTAGCCCTAATATGAAGGCATTTCAGCAGACAGGGACATTTTTATCCCCCATTGTGTTTATTCACATCATTTGAGGGCATGTAGACTCCCAAAGTGTTGGCAGAGCTTAAA
>NW_015332621.1:0-222 GCF_001447785.1 Gekko japonicus
AATTGTTCTAGAGTACACATGATTTTTTTTGTACATGCATTGAATAACTCTTACATAGTACTCAAGGCACGTACTACTGAACATGCGATTTTAAACCCCATGTTTACCCGGGAACAGGTCCCTGGTTTTCTTTTGAAGATGAACGTACATTTGGGGGTTTTTTTTCCTTACAAACAGGTGTATATGCATGTACGCAGGATGTACACACGTCCACTATAATTT
>NW_015332622.1:0-222 GCF_001447785.1 Gekko japonicus
ATGTTGTGGTTTTTATAATCTCTCCCTTCTTCCCCTCCCTTTGTAGACCCTCTTTTCCGGTCCCCAAGAGAAGGGCTGCTCTTGCCTTGTCCTCCTGTGTTCCAGGGCAAATTGGGAAAGCAAAACAGCCCGGGGAAAGGGCCACACTCCCACCATGGCTCCACACCTCTTGGGCAATTCCTCCAAAGGAGAAAGAGTGGGCCTGGGTTGAGGACAGCTCTG
>NW_015332623.1:0-222 GCF_001447785.1 Gekko japonicus
CAGTTGCTCATTCTTCAAGTGCAGTAAGACAGTTGTTACTCATCCATTAGGAGAGATAGGAGAAAAGCAAGTCTGTTCTTTGTAGGCCACTTTCTCATTGGTCTCCTCTTTTTTAAAATTCAATTATTCTGAAATTTAGCATGCTGTTATTTTAATTGCATACTATTACATTTTTTAAAAAAGTCATTGGAAGATATTCTTTTTGCTAATATGATTTTTTTT
>NW_015332624.1:0-222 GCF_001447785.1 Gekko japonicus
TGGACTCAAATCTTGCTCTTCAGAGCACTGTCTGCCTCGAAAGTCAGTGTAATCACACTACTCTGAACACGCCTAACATTGAATCAGGACATTGGTCCATCTGGCTCAGTATCATATGCTCTTTTTGGCAGGAGCTCGTGAGGTTGCAGGCAAAGAGGCTCCTTCTCTGCACCTACTGCTGAAGGATCCTTCCACTGGAGTTGCCAGGGATTGAACCTGGGA
>NW_015332625.1:0-222 GCF_001447785.1 Gekko japonicus
AGGGTTCAGTTTCAAATTGCCTTCTCTCAGACATTTAACCATAGCTGTCAGGAAGTGACTCATGACCTTTATTACATCTCCAGGAGACTTGGCTAGAAAGATATAGGTGTTGCCGGCATACAGTTCCAAAACTACAATTGATTTTTCTCAAAGGCTTCACACAGAGACTGAATAGCTTGGGGGTTAAGACTGCACCTTGTGGAACTCCACAGGACAAATCCC
>NW_015332626.1:0-222 GCF_001447785.1 Gekko japonicus
CTTTTTCTATGAAATGACCCCTGCAAACCACATGTTCAGGGGGAGTAAAAGGGCAGCTTTAGAATGCAGTTTGAATACCCTTCCCCTCTCAGACTCCACCCACAAACAGCCTTTCTGCAGGAGAGAGAACCATCACCTTCCACCAGCCTCCACAGCCCTCGGTCAGCCAGGCCCTCAAGACTCCACCAGGGGCTGGTAGATCTGCAGAAGGAGACAGACAGA
>NW_015332627.1:0-222 GCF_001447785.1 Gekko japonicus
CCTCTGCACCAAATGGCATGTCTGACCTCGGCCCGACTCAGCCTCAACAGGATTTACTTCTGAGCAAACTTGCTTAAGATTGCATTGCAAGAAGGTGAGATCCAACACTTGAAGGGGCCCAATGTATCCTGTTTTGGGGTTAATCAGAAATGATGTTCCAGACTTCAAAAGTAGATGTTCTGACACTTAAAGATTATTGCTATAGCTCATGTAGGTGGGGGG
>NW_015332628.1:0-222 GCF_001447785.1 Gekko japonicus
GTCAAGAGATGCCTTGACTGCATTCAAGACGTTACTGAACACAAAAGAATAGAAAAATCAGTAGTGGGACAGAAATTGCACCGAAAAGTGATCTGGTACAGATATTTGCAAATAAAACACCTGTTAGAATCTCCTCAAATAAAACTGTCTCAGAAAAGACAAATGACAGACTATAAACAAATTGTAAGCGAATAGGAGAGCTGACTCGAAGTCTAAAACATC
>NW_015332629.1:0-222 GCF_001447785.1 Gekko japonicus
AGATAATCCCTCCTCCCTTTTCGGGTGCATTTGAGTAAATATTGTATAGTATACTCAAGTACAAGACCCTTCCTCCCTCCTTCCCTGGCTGTGGCGTTAAAAAAAGAGGAGGTCATCTTAAATTGGCACACAAGCTGCAGTTATGTCCAATGACAAAATTTTGGAGGTTATAAGATTGGGGGGCTGGGAGGTTATCTTACATTCAGAGTCATCTTTCTTTTG
>NW_015332630.1:0-222 GCF_001447785.1 Gekko japonicus
ATTTTCTCCAGGTCATGAGCGAAAAATTGGTTCAGCACCCCAAGACGTGTATTCCAGTTCTATCTTTCGGAAGTTCATTCATTAGATTTTTTTTAAAAAATGCTCTCTCACCTTTCCTCCCAAATAGGGTCCCCGAGACAATGAACATCGGGACATTAAAAAACATTAAAACAGCATTTAAATATTTAAACCATGCAATGAAAAACACCAGCACTTTCACAC
>NW_015332631.1:0-222 GCF_001447785.1 Gekko japonicus
CAAGTAGATAAATGGGTATCCACTCCTAGTAGCGGGAGGCACCTTCCTTCCAAAGAATTGGAGTGCAGCGGCGGCGGCGGCTGAGTGGTGGTGGCGGACAATGAGCGGCAATCCGGCAAACATGGCGGTCCGGCGGCAAGCAGCGAGCAATCCGGGCGGAGATTGGTCCAGGAGACATGGTGACGTGACGGCATGGCGTGGTCGGAGCCAATAGGACGGAGA
>NW_015332632.1:0-222 GCF_001447785.1 Gekko japonicus
AGCACCAAGAAAATTTTTATAAGAAATTAAAAAATCTGATTACCCAACAAGACTTCCAGGAGATCTGCATTATAGGAGACTACAATACAGTCTTTGACACGAAGGAAGACAGAAAAACTGACTCTGGTAAAAAGAAAAAAGGGAGGAAAAAGGAAGGAGGTAAAGAGTTTCCACCCTCCCTCTGTTGTCTTTTGGAAGAACTAAATTTGGTGGATGCTTGGA
>NW_015332633.1:0-222 GCF_001447785.1 Gekko japonicus
TAATATATTTTAATAAAACATTCCAGTTAGTTAATCATGTTTAAATTATATTAATTCCATATCTATGGATTCACATATTCAGATCTCTTATAACCTCTTAATCATTTACTACAGAACTAATCCTTACTCATACAATTATGGATCCTTAATGTCCTACTGCTTATGAATAATCATTCTAGAACCAAAGCATTCAAAAAATAATATACTAACCCTAAAAAGGAA
>NW_015332634.1:0-222 GCF_001447785.1 Gekko japonicus
AAAAACAAAACAAAATGTCAGCCTGATTAGCTGCCTGCCTACAGACCTTCACCCCTGAAAATGACACCCTGTCTCTCAGAGATCCTGTCTGTGTGATTTCCTCATACCCTATACAACAGAAATCACATAAACGTACATCCGTTTACAAGCATCACTGTGAAAAGAGTGCCTCACTCACATGTTTGTCAATAAATGTGGTGCTGGAAAGTGCCGTCAAGTCAC
>NW_015332635.1:0-222 GCF_001447785.1 Gekko japonicus
GATGGGGGCTATTAAAATAAAAACGAGGTGTGAAAACAAAATCTATCAAATGTCCTTAGAGTCACCCCAGTGAGGACAGAAATGGGGAGGAGCTACAGCTGAACTGTACAGCTTTCTGCTTTGTACACAGAACACACTGGGTTCAAGGCTCGATATCACCAGTCAAAAGATCTCAGCAATTTTGGGGGGAAACGTTCCATCATTAAAGGTAGCCTGCCTGGT
>NW_015332636.1:0-222 GCF_001447785.1 Gekko japonicus
TATTGTGCTATGAGGTAGATCTTGGTCTTTTATTATTGGTAGAACACAACTTGTGAGGAGGCTGATGTGGATGGAGGAGGCTAGAAGCAACAATTTGGGGGGGGACACAACTCATGAGGAGGAGGTGTTAAAATAACCCAATGATGGGAGGTGTGGCTCCTCAGGTAAGGAACCTGGTACCTGCAGAGACCCTATGCTTTGCCATAGCAGGAGGACAGGTGG
>NW_015332637.1:0-222 GCF_001447785.1 Gekko japonicus
TCTTCTTCTTCTTCCATTAATTTGAGAGTTTGCTGTATTAGAGAGATGTGAATTCAGATATTAATGAATCAAATAATTACCTTGAAAAGCCAGCTTGGGAAGTGACATTATTTTAAAACAAAGTGAATGATTTTCATTAATGTTCAGTAATACTTGGATTCCGTTACTATTCTGGTGTGTGGCTGCCTGGTCTATAGTTCATGGATGTTAGAAGGAAGAGGA
>NW_015332638.1:0-222 GCF_001447785.1 Gekko japonicus
CTAAGTAGTTCAGGATATTCTTCTCTCTTCCGTCCTCACTGCAGCCCCTGTGAGGCAGGTTAAGTTGAGAGAGAGAGAGTCTGCATGGCTCAAGGTCACCCGGTGAGTGGAGTACAATCCAGTCCAGTATTCTGACCATTACGCGGCGCTGCCTCTCAGTAGAACTGGAGGCTGAAGGAGCCTGTGAAGCACACAAGCAGGCCCACTGGTTTCCACCACTCA
>NW_015332639.1:0-222 GCF_001447785.1 Gekko japonicus
CCCTTTGCCCTTCTTGCTCATCCGCCCTGTGTTTCTTTTGTGGCCATCTTGATAGGTTCTGGTTTCTTGGAGGAAATTTCACATCAACTTTACAGGGTCGGTCTCAGCTTCACTGCTGGGCTTGATGATTTTGCTGCTGTTTTAGTTTTATTGACTTTTTAGTTTGGGGTGGTGGTCGATGCTTCGTTGGATTCCTCATCTTTTATTTTATATTTATTTATT
>NW_015332640.1:0-222 GCF_001447785.1 Gekko japonicus
CCTTGGGAAAGGGGCTAATTTACTGCAAGGCATTATGTGAATAAAATGTGGATACCCACCCCCCCTTTACTGCAACTTGAATGAAATTTCCACGGGTAGACAGGCCTGCTTGAGACGCTGGATCCAGCCTGAAGCCCACCATTTGGCTGTCTCTGTGGGACGCTGATCTCCACCCCCAAAGCGCTTCCCGATGCACAGGTACCCATCCAATTAAAAAGCAGG
>NW_015332641.1:0-222 GCF_001447785.1 Gekko japonicus
ACCCTGTTGGAGAGGCCGGGGTGGCCCTTCTCGCGGGAGCCTTCCCTGCGGGCGCCCTCGGCCAAGCCCTGCCTCGCAGCCGGCCGCTTTGACCAGGCCCCTCGGGGGAGGCGTTCCCGGAGGGCTACACCTGGGACGGGACGGGACGGGGGGCGCCTCAGTTTCTAGGAAACGCGCCCCTTTCTCCTCTCCTTCCAGGCTGGGCACCTGCTGCTTCTCTGG
>NW_015332642.1:0-222 GCF_001447785.1 Gekko japonicus
AGGGCAACTGATTGGTCACTGTGTAAAAGGATGCTGAACTAGATATCCAGCAGGGCACTTTTTATACATGTCTGCCTGTTGAGTTGCAGCTTTGAGAAGGTAAGGATAACTAATCCACCCCTCAGCCTTTTAAGCTCAGTGCTGATCTGGGAAATGCATACATTGGAGGTGATTGCTGAGCTCCAGAAATACTGGGAGGGTCTCACTACTGAACCTCTCCAC
>NW_015332643.1:0-222 GCF_001447785.1 Gekko japonicus
TAGAGCTTTTGCCCAAATACCAGTGTCACTTCTGGGTCACATGGGCAGTTACTGCATGTGGGAGGATTCTCCCTCTTTTTCAGGGTAACTTCCCCTCGCCAGCCAGCTGATCAGTGGGGGGGAGGTGGGGCCTGGCACAGAAGGACCCCAGCCTCCACAGTATACCCAACAAATACAGGAGTTCTAAGGCCTTTGATTTAATTAGGATGTTTATTTCATCCC
>NW_015332644.1:0-222 GCF_001447785.1 Gekko japonicus
AAGGTAACAGCATTCTGTGTGCCTCGGCAAGAGAAAAAAATTTAAACCAAGCGGCATAGCTTTTTCTTTAGCAGGACTGGAATTCAGGTGGGTAAACTAGGCAAAGAATCCAAAGCACTTATTTTCCAGGTATTTCTGCTTTTGCTTTTCTGTGTGGGTTGAATAGGGAAGGGAAAGGATGAAGGGGGAAACTATGTACTTGAAAAGTACTGAGACTTACTA
>NW_015332645.1:0-222 GCF_001447785.1 Gekko japonicus
GCTTGCCTGGGCTCTCCAGGTCAGGGCATCCCAGGCGTTTTCACCCATCTTCAAGGCTTTCCTTGCGCAGCTTCCACTCATTGCAAAGGCAGGCTTGCGTGGGAGGCATTCTTGGTGGACCCTGCCCTTGGAGCACAGGTGGCTCTCAGCCTGGATGGCTCTGCTATCTACAGGCATCCACCAGAAAGGGGAAGGGAGCCTTTTTGTTGCAATGGTGTCCTG
>NW_015332646.1:0-222 GCF_001447785.1 Gekko japonicus
GTACTACAGGATCAACTAACCGACCCGGATGGACGCTACATCTTCATTAAAGGTTCCATTGAAGGGCAGCTCTGGACCTTCGTCTCCATATATTCTCCGAATGATGCACAAATAGCTTTTCTGAAAGAAGTTTTTCTCAAGCTGGAACCCTTCCAGGAAGGGCACATAGTGATAGGCGGTGACTTCAATTACATAGCCGATGCAGTCTTGGACCGGTCAAAT
>NW_015332647.1:0-222 GCF_001447785.1 Gekko japonicus
CAGTGCCACAGGATGGATGTGGGGGACTTGGAAGCTCTTCAGCACATGCTCTGCAAGCAGTTATGGGTCCAGCAAGAGAGCTATGAAAACGGCAGGAGGGGTATGGTCTGCCCCTTGACAAAGGCATTTTTTTTTGTCATGTGCTACTTCCAGCCTCGACTCATGCATGCTAAAAGCATTTTACAACTTAGGGACCCAAAGAAAACAAAGTAACCCTACCTA
>NW_015332648.1:0-222 GCF_001447785.1 Gekko japonicus
CACACACACAAATACAAAATACCACTCAGCATCCTGAAATGATACTAAGGAAACAGTTCACATGCTAGAAGTGGACCGTAAAACAGTCAAAGAGGGAATACTTCAGCTAAAAACATGAGATTTTAAAGGCCTTTTAGGTCTTAAAGGTAAGAATCAGAACTATGAGTTGTGTGCAGAAGCAGACAGGCCGCCTGTGCAGATCTTTCAGTACAGAGGTTATAG
>NW_015332649.1:0-222 GCF_001447785.1 Gekko japonicus
CACTACACCAAATCTTCTCTCCTTATCGTTTCACATTACAAAAAGGATAGACTGTGAAATTTTAAAAGTTTGTAAAGGCTTCTTCCTATTATATTATTAAGAAGTTCATGTCCTTATATGTCTTTCTTATCCGGTCATGAAAAGGAGTCCATAGTCTGATGAAATCTTCTTCCATCTGCCCTTTTAGCATCAAAGCCAATGTATCCATTTCCGCACTTTCCA
>NW_015332650.1:0-222 GCF_001447785.1 Gekko japonicus
ACGACGAATACCAGCAAGAGAGGCTGGGGAACGCACTGCCGGCACCACTTGGCACAGGGAAGGTGGACTACCGCTAAGGCGACTCATAGCATCAACTGGCTGGAGCGACGTGCAGTTGAGATGGCATTGAAGGTCTTCAGGCAGCACGTACATGATCGCCACATGCTGATATGCACTGACAACATAACGACAAAGGACCAAGGCGATACCAGAGCGAAGTCC
>NW_015332651.1:0-222 GCF_001447785.1 Gekko japonicus
GGCCACTGACCTGATCCAACATGGCTTTTTTTCTGTTCTTAAGATCTGAGCTCTCTTCATTGCCCGCCAGTTACTTTCTGGGTCCAATTCAAGGTGTTGGTGCTCATTTAAAAGCCCTTCCTGACGTGAGTCCCACATACCACCAGTACCCCCGTGCTCCCTTGTGCCAGTTTTGTTCTTCCCAACAAGGTCTACTGTCAGCAGACCTCAGTTCCTGCCGGA
>NW_015332652.1:0-222 GCF_001447785.1 Gekko japonicus
TGAGACTCAAGGTGGATTATGCAGTGTAAGTCAAATGCAGTCAACAGGACGGGGTGCCCAATAAACAGTGTAGCAGAGCTTGGATTGCAGAAATCCGAAAACAAGCAGGAATCTGAAGCAGAGCTGGAACAAACCTGATAACAAACCATAAGTATTTAAACTGGATACGTTGATGCAGAATAAGCAGGTTTACAACAACAGACAGATTACAGTAGTCTAGTC
>NW_015332653.1:0-222 GCF_001447785.1 Gekko japonicus
TTTTTCTAAACTGAAAAGTCCCAGGTTCTGTAGGCTTTCGTCACAGGAATAGTGCTTCAACCCCTTGACCATCTTGGTTGCCCAGTTCTACACTTTTTACCTCTCTGCAATATGTTGTTTTGAGTTATGACAACCAAACTATACACAGAGGGTTGGATCCAGCAGTACATTTCCACTAATAGGTCTTGCTGGATCTCTCCTTCCACTGCAGGTTTACCTCTC
>NW_015332654.1:0-222 GCF_001447785.1 Gekko japonicus
ATGTGACATATGTCACATCTAATTTTGCCTAAAACGTAACTGTTCGGTAGGATATTTTTATAAGGGGAATAGTTTCACAGTTAATGTCTGTGAAATTTTAGATAGTTTTCATTGCTCATTGTAAATATTATATGCTTTCTATTGCACTGTTGTCTGATTTTATAATCCAGTTTTGTTGCGTTTCTTTTTCTACGTGTTGTACTGCTCTTATTGCATTGTTTT
>NW_015332655.1:0-222 GCF_001447785.1 Gekko japonicus
GTGTCGCCTAATATGCAACAGTCACCATGAGAAAAGAAATAGTCACCTGTTAAAATCGTAACACAAAGTATAACAAGGTTTATTTAAAATGTGAACAATCTTTGATAGTTTCCCCCCCCCCCATGGATGAGTAAAACAGTTTATAGTCTGAGAGTTTGAGTTCTATAACATTGCTTCAAAAATAGCTAGTAAGTGGCCCCTGCCACATGGGGGGGGGGAGCA
>NW_015332656.1:0-222 GCF_001447785.1 Gekko japonicus
GTGAAGTGTACAGATTGTACATGCATGTACTTAACTTGTGAACAGAGATACTAGTGGAAGGACTTATGTGTGCAGATCCAAATCTGGGTCTGCCAGATCCTAATCCAGCACTGTAACCACTATGCAGAACTAGAAAGGAGTTACAAAGCACAGAGACTAGATTGCATGGGAGCATGATTGCAGAGTCCCCAGAGGCTGCTGTCACATGCACAGTTTGTGGCA
>NW_015332657.1:0-222 GCF_001447785.1 Gekko japonicus
ATTGTAAAAGAAAAATATGCTAGAGGAAGAAGCAAATCGTAGCTAGGTAGGGTTGCTAGATTTCAGCCTAGAGAATTGTACTGCTTCTTGTGAATTTTACAATGAGGCAGTCGCCTCTTCTCTTTCCTCTTTTTAGTCCTGGTCCTTTCATCCTTCCGCTTCTTCCTGCCTTCTGTTTGGAGGAGGGCTCCCAGTGTGTCAAGCAGCCAATGAGGGTTAGGG
>NW_015332658.1:0-222 GCF_001447785.1 Gekko japonicus
CTGTGACTTCGTAATCCGCCCATGGGGAGGGCGAGGTAAAAATCAAATTAAATAAATGAATAAATAATTCCCCTTGCGTTGAAAACTAAAAGGAAAGGCGGCCAAACTGCCCTCACGGGTGGTAAATCTGAGGCCATGTCAGAAATTCGAAAGCTGCAGCTGACAGTGCAGGTGTGAAGAGGGGTGAACGGCAAGTAAGTCAGTGTAATGGCCCGAACGTGA
>NW_015332659.1:0-222 GCF_001447785.1 Gekko japonicus
CTGGCCCAAGGTTGCCCAGTGAACTTCACGGCAGTGTGGGGCCACGGGCTAATGGCATCTGCTCTGCACACACAAAGTCCCAGGTTCAGTCTCTGGTTAAAAGGCTCAGGTTGTAGGTGATATGAAAGGCCTTGAAGAGTTGCCACCAATCAGAATACAGAACTGACCTCGACAGACCAAACATCTGACTCAGTAGCCTGGCACACCTGACCCTCCAAGCAC
>NW_015332660.1:0-222 GCF_001447785.1 Gekko japonicus
CTGTTGTTTCAACAGACAACCTAGTTAAGTAAGTGTCCTTGGTTAAGCATGGGAAATAGAGTTGCAAGTATACAGAGCTATTTCATTATAGACAACAGGTTTGTTTGGTTTTTTTTTAAAAAAAATGTAAATTGATTCTGTATCTATGCTAACTTGATAACATAGATTCAAGGGCTGTAAATGTTTCCTGGCATCACACCATCAGTGTAGAAATGTCTCAAC
>NW_015332661.1:0-222 GCF_001447785.1 Gekko japonicus
CAGTTTGAAAAACACTGCGTTAAATCCCAAGTTTTACAAAGAAAATGAATGCATCCAGTGAAATAAAGATGATGTGGAACTGATCCATAGAATGCATTCCTCTGTTAACTACTGAGGACATCTAAGAAAACAAAATGAGCCCCACATTTCCCATTGGCTGCAATGACTGGGGAGATATACTAATCAAATATATGCACTCCAGCAGCAACAACTGACCTGTGA
>NW_015332662.1:0-222 GCF_001447785.1 Gekko japonicus
GCCCCCGTAGCGGAGCCCCCGCTTCCTCCTGCCCCCCTGGCCTTACCTTCCGCGGGCCGCACAGGGCCGCTCGATGGCCGCCGCCTCCGCCTCAGCCCGGGCCGCGCTCGCACCGCTCCGTCCCGCGCCGCCCTCCTCCTCCTCCTCCTCCCTCACTCCTCCCTCACTCCCTCCCTCACGCGGAGCCCGGCCGCCCTCGCGCCCATTGGCCGCCCCGCCTGT
>NW_015332663.1:0-222 GCF_001447785.1 Gekko japonicus
GTGAGACCAACAGAAGAAAATCTGGGTCTTGTGGCTATGATTGATTTGGTTATAGAAAGTAACTAAACCTCATAATAGCTTTAGAGCAGTGGTCCCCAACACAGCACCCAAGGGTGCCATGGTACTAATCAATAGGTTCCCTGGCACCCATTTCATTTCCTCCCCAAAGCAAACAACACCCACTTCTGGCTTTCCCCCACCTAGGGTTGCCAAGTCCATCTT
>NW_015332664.1:0-222 GCF_001447785.1 Gekko japonicus
GGTGATGAGGTTTCTTCTCTTTCTTCCTTCCCCACCCAGTTGAGGCAACCAAATGCACAGGCAGATAGGGAACCTGGGCCTCTAACAGCAGTGCAGAAGAGAGATTTTTTGGACAGAGCTGCTCTCCCACCCAACTGGGAAGAGTAAATTAAGTGGTTCTGTTCAGACTGGTGTAATTTCCCCCATTTCTGGAAGGCGAATGATGCCATAAAAGAAACACAC
>NW_015332665.1:0-222 GCF_001447785.1 Gekko japonicus
TCTATGGCATCATATTCCTGATAAGCAATCTCCCCTCTGAAGATTCTTCCCTCACCAGGCACTGGCCCCAAATCTCCTGGAATGTCCCAAGCTGGAGGCAACCCTCGAAGGGAGTCACTGGATCCAGCCCTATGGACCGCAAATCGAGACCTTCACAATGCACCAACTCTCCTTGTCTTCTTCCAGCCAAAGTTCGTCTCTCTTTGCCTGTTGGCTTACACC
>NW_015332666.1:0-222 GCF_001447785.1 Gekko japonicus
GCCTCATTGAGCTGCTTGTGGCAATATAATGAGTCTGAAGAAGGAGGCACCATTGTGACTGTGCTGGCCTTACTGCTCTCTGACTGTTTACCATCACCGAGTCTGTCTGATCCTATCTTACCCTCAAATAGCAAAGGCTGCTTGTGCTGCTCAGCCAGCAGGTTGTGCTGCTTAGGAGTAGCAACTCCAAGCTGGGGAACTCCTGGAGTTCTGGGGGTGGAG
>NW_015332667.1:0-222 GCF_001447785.1 Gekko japonicus
GTGATGTACTGAATCTTTGTTGAAAAATAACACTGGGTGAGAGACAGCTGAATGTGTTCAGACACTCTCTGTCAAAGTTAATAGGGAAAGGGCCGCACGCGGGTACAGTCCTTGGGCCTACACTGTTCCAGAAGAGTCACCCCAACGGCTCGTGAGGCGGGGCTGTAAACAGTTGTTACCACCTAGTATTGCGAGAGGAAAGTTGTGTGGGCTTTGGGGGCC
>NW_015332668.1:0-222 GCF_001447785.1 Gekko japonicus
TTGAAGATGGCTGAAGTTGCTGCTCTCCTCACTTCCTCAGAATAAGCCTCCCCCCACCAGGCCTGCAATTTGCTTCAGGCAGATCTAATCACCTTGCCTGAGGACATGCAGAGAAGAGTCAGTTGGGACAAAAGGAATGTTTTGTTTTGGTCCCTTCAGCCCTGAGCAGCATATGAAATTCTGACTCTTTCAAAATGGCCCTATTACTTCGTTTATAGTCCG
>NW_015332669.1:0-222 GCF_001447785.1 Gekko japonicus
TGATCTCTTTGCATTAGTGTCAGTAAACATGAGTCCATGCATCCAGTCAACATCAGTCCAGAGTAGAGTGGTGGTTGGCCCCCAGGTTCAAATCCCCATTGAGGCAATAAGCACAGGTGATTGCAGCTCAGGGGAAGGGGTCCAGGTCCTGGAAACAGCATGGAGGGGCAGGCTTAGACCCACCCTCATCCAGGCGCTGTGGCTCCAAAGCCAATTTCCTTG
>NW_015332670.1:0-222 GCF_001447785.1 Gekko japonicus
CACCCCAACTCCAGGTATTTGTCAACCCAGAGAGAAAGCATAAGCAATTTCTTTCTCTTTTCTTCATATACATTTCCTATAATGGGGTTCTAACAAATGGTTGCCCTGTCTCTAGCATCTTAGCCCCTTTTCCTGCCTTCCTCATTATATATGGAAAAGCTGCTCAAATGCTATGATCTTAGAGCCAGACTAGATGTAATATGAATGTCCTATCACCCTTTG
>NW_015332671.1:0-222 GCF_001447785.1 Gekko japonicus
TGCCCCCCTCTGTATTGGCTTTTTGATGTTGTCACATAGCCAAATCTGATTGGTCTGTTCAGGAACTACTGCCCTTACTCTGAAATGGCTTTGAGCTATCATAACATAGACAGACTGACTGGCTATGTGACAACACTGTGATGCCATTACAGGGGCTACATGATCCCCCGTTGGCTGGGATGATATAGCCTGAAAGAAGTCTTCTTTAACCAAACAAAAAAA
>NW_015332672.1:0-222 GCF_001447785.1 Gekko japonicus
TGTGGACTGGTTGTGCTTGTCTCACATAGCTGTCACGTCACTGTCCTCCCCCATTCCTTGCCACCTTCTGGAGCTCTATGCCAGATCCAAGTATTACCCGGCTGCTCCAAAGGTCTCACTTTGGAACACTGATATCAAGAGTACTAAAGAATGAGGTGTCTTTGGTTCTGGGTGTGCTTAGACAGCCTTAACTCTCTTTCCCAGGAAAGTCATCCTGTAAAG
>NW_015332673.1:0-222 GCF_001447785.1 Gekko japonicus
ACACTAAAAAAACAACAGCACAGCCAAACTCAATCCAGGCTGACTTGAACACATGCTAACCCCCCCCCCCCCATTCCTAACTAGGTAACCAGCAAGAACACAGCTGAAAACCAGCACACACTTACTGAAAACTGTTATCAAGCAGCACTGAGAAACGTTTCAGGTATGGAGACAAGATGTGCGAAGATGGTAGAGTATCAGACTCCCATATGCAGCATTTCA
>NW_015332674.1:0-222 GCF_001447785.1 Gekko japonicus
TGTGTCCCCTTACTAGAGGCATAAGGTGATGTTATTTACCAGGTGATGTCGTTTACCACTATGCACTGGAAAACGTCAGTTGCTTATTTTCCATGCATTAAGCCTCAACTAAAGATATAGGACATTTTAGCCAGGCCAGTAGTCAGCCTTAGTACCATGTCTTTCCACCATCAAACAGTGGCTCAAACGTACAGATGCAGACATAAGAACATAAGAGAAGCC
>NW_015332675.1:0-222 GCF_001447785.1 Gekko japonicus
CTTCTCCTCCTCCTCCTTCTTCTTCTTTCCTGTTTTATTCATTTATCCTCTTTTATTTGAGAGCATCACTGATGCCCAGCAGTTAAGTACTTGTGTACACCTACCTACCTATGGAGTTGGTTAGAACTGTCAACTCTGACATTTCCCAAACAATCACCTTGTTGGACATAGCAGGGGAAGTTCAGCACAGCAAGGCACATTCATTGCATAGAAGCCATTTGC
>NW_015332676.1:0-222 GCF_001447785.1 Gekko japonicus
CGGAAACATGGTCTGCTGACACCCACTCTCTGTGTTGTGGACCGAGATCCACCCATTCAACCAAACAGCACAGTTTATTGTGCCTAAGCTTAGAGTTCAAAATATCAGCAACTTCATGATGTTTTACGCCTCCAATGATAATGGGGGGTGGGCATGTATTTTGCAGTCGCCAAGCATTAGTCCCTGGGTCACAACAGAGAAGGCTGAAATGGAAAACAGCAT
>NW_015332677.1:0-222 GCF_001447785.1 Gekko japonicus
CTTCTTTTCCTCCCCTATTAACCACCCAAAGATGCCTTATTCAGGGCCTCTCTTTTGGAGAGGTAAGACCAATTCATGGAGGACAGGTCTAGTGGTAGCTATAAGCCACTGGTGGCTAAATGGAACCGTTCATGTTTAGATAGTTTCAGAGGCTAGCAGTAAAAGAGCTAGACTTGAGTCTGGTAGCAGCCTGGAGACCAACAAGATTTTCGGAGTATGAGC
>NW_015332678.1:0-222 GCF_001447785.1 Gekko japonicus
GATTCACAGACCGTTTTCCCTCCTGTCCCCAGGAACAGCATTTTGGGGGGAGGGCATTTTGGGCTGAAACAGTAGGAGAGAGGTGAGAATGTCACTCCAGCGGAGGAAACCCTTCCCTTTATGGAAGTCTTCTGTTGCATCCATGACTGGGGCTGGTGTCAGCATTCCATGGGGAGGGGCAGCTGGCAGCAACCAGGGCTCCTGCCAGGGTTGCCAACCTCC
>NW_015332679.1:0-222 GCF_001447785.1 Gekko japonicus
TGCTTTCTCTCTATCACCTCTCCCTCCCTAGAAGGTACGGAAGAGTCCGGCGGGAGATGAGCACCTCACCGGGATATCATCAGAGGCCGGAACGTGCCCATTTCCCCTCCTCCCCACTTCTGGGTCTTCTCCAAGAGATATGCAACTGCTCACTGTGACTCCAGGAGGGCTAGGAGCAATTTCTGCCTTCCCCAGGCTATTTGAGGTGCATGTCTTCTTTTT
>NW_015332680.1:0-222 GCF_001447785.1 Gekko japonicus
CCCCCCCAAATCTTCAGGTATTTTCTAACCCAAATCTGGCAACCGTAACTTAAAGTATACTAACCTTTTCTACCATGTGATTATTTTTGGGGTTGCTTTCTTTGGAAGCTTTGTGGTTTCATAGTGGAAATTTATATCACTGTAATGATGATGTTATTTGGCCTGAGGTCATGACTATAAGCCAACTTGGGCTAAAGAGAAAAAGTGGTCTGTAAAGTTTTT
>NW_015332681.1:0-222 GCF_001447785.1 Gekko japonicus
AAAAAAAGGTAACTGGACCCTGGCAGTCCATCTTCATATTTTAGGGACCAGAAAGCCTAAACCAAACTCTTACTTCTGGATGAAATTCCAGAATGTGCTGTCAGCTCTGCCTCCCCCACCCACTGTGCTATAGGAATTCACAGGACTATTTTTTCTCCCTCCATGCTTTTAACATCTACATACCTGAGGCACCAGGTCCGACATACCTGAGGGACTGCCTTT
>NW_015332682.1:0-222 GCF_001447785.1 Gekko japonicus
GAGCGGTATATAAACTGAAAGTTAAAAAAGTGAGAAGCACAAAACGTTTGTCAAACACATTTTAAGGACACTGCATCGTATAAGAATCTCAAACATGAAAAAGTATCATAAATCAAAACATGGTAAGATAATCAATACTTCAACACAGTAGTGGGGAATCCACATAGCCGGCCTTGGAGGGGAGGGTGGGGTATACATATGAGAAATAAATAAATATATACG
>NW_015332683.1:0-222 GCF_001447785.1 Gekko japonicus
AAAAAAAAACATTTGAAAACTCCCACGAAGTGCTTCGAACAGGACTAGTAACTTCCCCCCCTGTTTGGTTCCCTGTGCTGCAGTAGCATTTTTTTGTTGCAGGATTCTCGAGAAGCGACACCATTTGCATCTATTTAAAAGCTGAAGCGTAGGAGGTCAGATGTCGAGTCAGCCATGTTGGGGAATCCTCTGTGCCGGCCCTCTTCCAGTGATGCGTGGTGC
>NW_015332684.1:0-222 GCF_001447785.1 Gekko japonicus
AGCAAAGAGTCAAGGGTCTGTGGGTTTAAAATGGAAGAGATGAAACTTTAGAGAAAATGTCTTTATAATTAAGGCATTCAGCAATGAGACAAAAACCTGCCAGGCGAGGTGGATGGTGGAGTTTCAGCAGAACCACCAGGAACTACTAGAGGTCCGATATGGCTGCCAAACACCTCGCATTTCACTGATCTGATTAAAAAAGCAAACTATATTCTGTCAGAA
>NW_015332685.1:0-222 GCF_001447785.1 Gekko japonicus
CCACTGAGCTACAGCCTCTCCCTTTGGCTCACCTGGTGGAGTCTGCAGCTAGCTGTCCAACTTGGATGGCTTGAGAAGGCGTGAAGCTTCTCTTCTCAGGACAGTTTTCTGACTGGTTAGGAGCTCTATACAGCCTCCAAACATTGACCTCAGTTCTCCTTCTCGGCTGCTATTTGGTGGTATCAAAGGGGGGGGGGAAGGAGGAGGAGATTGGGTTTATAC
>NW_015332686.1:0-222 GCF_001447785.1 Gekko japonicus
AATATTACGTATTTTCACCACTTCTACATATTTGTCAGAGCCTTTCACAGACAAGTAATAGATCATGTTGCAAAGGAGGGTCTACAGTATATCTCATAACAAGAAAACAGAAGGTATCTATTCAGATTCCACTCCAAAAAGATGTTCTCCCCAAGGTCCACTTCCGTTCACCACTTTGAATTTGAGATATTACATTTAAAACAGATTTTGATTCTACTTCTA
>NW_015332687.1:0-222 GCF_001447785.1 Gekko japonicus
TTTGGAGGTCATTAATTCATAGGGTCAGTAGAACTTGCAAGCGACTTGGGGACACATGATACACAAACAAACACTCAAGAGTGAGGGCAGGAAGCTTTGTGCTCACTCCGACTGGGCTTTGTGGTATTCTTGCCTTGTCAAAGTGTGATTGGTTGTGTAGCATCAGGATGTCATCAGGCTGTCTATGTTATCCCTGATTGGCTGGGTCACATAGGCTACGAA
>NW_015332688.1:0-222 GCF_001447785.1 Gekko japonicus
CCCACCTTTTATTCACTCTCTGTGTAAAGGAGTATCCCCTGCTGTTTGTGCCTCCTGGGGGCAAACCTCCATTCTTCCCCATTTCACAGATAAGCTGTTAGATCAGTGTTTTCCAAGCCTGCAGGGGTGCACCTTGGGTAACGGTGCGCAGACTCACACGGAAAACCGCCTGCCCACCTCGACTTCTGCTTCCCTGCAACAGCCAGCCCGACAAGACGCTGA
>NW_015332689.1:0-222 GCF_001447785.1 Gekko japonicus
CCACTGGTGAACGGGAAGTGAGCTGAACTGGCGACTGTTTTGAGCATCCCTAATCTGTATTCATTGCCTCTCCATATTATGGGCCAGCAAGTTGCCATCTCCCTAGCCTCCCAGCGTTCAATACCTTGCTGTATCTGTGAGAAACTGCTGCTTCAGCTAAACTATGGATCCTTCTGGCAAATGAATAATGAAACAGTCAGCTGATCCATCTTCCCTCTGAGG
>NW_015332690.1:0-222 GCF_001447785.1 Gekko japonicus
TATGCACTGCTACTGTCTTTACACAAAAGAAAGTGCCCTGGAGTGCTCATCCAGGCCCATTTCCAAAGAAAGTTTCAGAATGCAGCACACGATCTTCCTTCCACACACACAAAGGATGCTTCCTCCCTCTTCTTTTCCAGCAAAATTTCCCCTGATCCAGTACGATACTGCCCTCAGGAGCATGATAATGTGGATACAGTGCGAGGAATGGGATCTCTTTTT
>NW_015332691.1:0-222 GCF_001447785.1 Gekko japonicus
CCGATCCCCACCACCCCGTTTCCTCGGGAGTCCTGCTCAGTCCAACGAGGCATACTCTCGAGCGCCTTTGCCCACGGCTGCATCTCGACCGCAACGCGCGTGTGCGCAGGACTGGCGCCCGAAGAGGCACGGCTACTTGCTCTTGGCCATGTGCCTTCCCACGTGAGCAGCTGCGGGTTGCGCGGAAAAGTGCTCGTCTGTCAGACTAAGCCGTTAAGTGGA
>NW_015332692.1:0-222 GCF_001447785.1 Gekko japonicus
TATATTGAATGGACACAAATGGGGAATTGCCAGGTTCATCTGAGCTGGACCAGAGTCTGCTGTTCTGGAGTTGGTATGAGAAGGCACATGCTCTTTTGTGGATGGCATTTGTACGCCACTGGACACAGTAAGGTGCATGTGGTATGTTTGAATGCAACATATTTGCAGAACTGCTCAGTTTAATCTGGCCATTCTTTTCACTGAGAGCCAGTTTGGTGTAGT
>NW_015332693.1:0-222 GCF_001447785.1 Gekko japonicus
TATTTCCTTTTGTCTGTCTTGACCCTACTACTCATCAGCTTGGATACCCTCAAGGTCTAGTGCTTTTGGAGAGGGAGAAATGGGTCTCGGGTTCCAAATATGCTTCCACAGGGGGGGAAATGATGAAAAAAACCATGGAGATTGTCACATGCAACATCTGCATGTGTGTTGATTCCACTGCATGTAAACATGGTAAGGGACTGCAGTGGCTCAGAGGTTAAG
>NW_015332694.1:0-222 GCF_001447785.1 Gekko japonicus
TAATATGGAACTAAGTAAATAAAAAGGCTGAAAATAGAAAATTAATTTTGTAGCTATGAAAGTGCATTGTTTGGACAGAAACACTCTCATACAGTAACAACAGGTAGGGCTACCGGCACATCGAGGTATCTAGTTAAACTTTATAATAATAAATTATTAAATGCATTTTGCACTTTAATTGTTGATAATGTTATTCACCTTGACACAGAGAGTACTCCACCT
>NW_015332695.1:0-222 GCF_001447785.1 Gekko japonicus
TTAGATATAATTGGGCAAGTCCACCAGGTATGCAAGTAGTCGCCTTAAAGCCCGCACCCTTTCCAACAGGTAGGGGGGCAAGAAGAAATAAGATGTGATAGTTGAACAGGGGTTTTATACCATCTAGTCACAAGTTTTATGTTTGTCAATTTGATATTTAAACAGGGTGAAGTATATACCAAGGAGTTCCAAATTTTTCCCCATTCAACGTTGTCCAGCGTT
>NW_015332696.1:0-222 GCF_001447785.1 Gekko japonicus
TTGCTTGCGGGCATTTTGTAGCCTTTGGTATATTTTAGTACTACCCGTGTATTTGTGTTTAGTTTCTAGTACTTTTATGGTTTTTATAAGATCTGTTTTTATTGCTTGTTTTTCTCTTTTGCAGGATGCCAATAGCGAAATACAATGTCCTCGGATAAAGGCTTTGAAGGCTTCCCAAATTGTTGATATTTTAGTGTCCGCAATTGTATTAATTTTAAAGAA
>NW_015332697.1:0-222 GCF_001447785.1 Gekko japonicus
AGATCTGACAGGATTGGGCTGTGCGATATACCATTCCGCATCCAATTAATTAAATAGATTAATTAAATATTAATCTACTTAATATTTATATATATTTGAAAAGACTGTTGCCCACCTCTTCCATGGTTCTGTAAATTCTCTGTGACTTCTTTCTGTTGTGGCCTTGCATTCCTAGTATAATGTTTTGGCTTATAGAAGATGTTGGGGTTGCCTCCTTGCTAC
>NW_015332698.1:0-222 GCF_001447785.1 Gekko japonicus
TGGGGCCCAGGGTAAAAAGCCAGGATGGGGACTCAGCATCCTTGCCACCCACATTGGGGGCAAAAAAGGAGTAGTCCATGCCATCTTAGAGGGAGCCACTGCCAAGGCTAGAAGCTGGCTGCCTGAACTGCAGATGGGACGGGCACACGTGACCGCATTTGTGGGAGCCTGCTTTTTGTAGAGGATGGGGTGGGCTTATTTATTAATTTATTATTTGCATTT
>NW_015332699.1:0-222 GCF_001447785.1 Gekko japonicus
TCACTCATCTGAGTAAAGCCTTCTGAAGGTGCCACTCTGCTAACAGGTAAAAACAACTGCAGCCCATAACCAGGCTTTCTTTCTTGTAGCCCCCACCTTGTGGTACGTCTCTCACGCTTCTGTCATTCCATAGAATGCCTCCAACAGAGAGGCATTTTTATGAAGGAAATAGGGGTGAATTATTATAGAATGGTTCAGGAGGATTTTTTTAAGGGTATAAGA
>NW_015332700.1:0-222 GCF_001447785.1 Gekko japonicus
TTTTGATTTAGCACCAAGAGGGGCTGGCTTGAGTGTGGCGTTCCCTTTCTCTGCTTCCCTACGGTCAAACGGCAGGAGAACTGCTCCAACAAGGGGCCACTAATCAGACTGACTGGGTGGTGACAGACTGACAGTCAGGCATCTTGCCATCATTTCTGGCTCCAACTCTAGCGGAGCCCCTTTCCTTCCGGCTTCCACATGCCACCCATATGCCATCAGAGG
>NW_015332701.1:0-222 GCF_001447785.1 Gekko japonicus
TAGGAAAAGTTGAAGGCAGCAAGGAAAGATGGAGACCCAACAGGAGATAGACTGACCCAATGAAGGAACCCACAGTCCGCCCTCACCTGGATAGCCCGGGCAAGCCAGATCTCATCAGATCTCGGAAGCTAAGAGGTATTCTGGCAAGTACTTGAACGGGAGACCTCCTTGAAATACCAGAAGTCGGGAGGATAGGGGTGGGCTTTATTCAGCCACCTCTCT
>NW_015332702.1:0-226 GCF_001447785.1 Gekko japonicus
ATGTTTTACAATTATGAGTACTGGAAGCCCACCCGTCGTACTTATCAGGAGCATGCACTGTCTTCAATTCTCACAATTAAGAATACAAGAAGAGCCCTGCTGCATCAGACCAGTGGTCCATCTAGTCCTGCATCCTGTCTCACACAGTGGCCAACCAGTTCCTCTGGAGGGCAAATAACAGGGCAAGGAGACTGAGGCCTTGATAAGAACATAGGAAGAGCCCTGC
>NW_015332703.1:0-222 GCF_001447785.1 Gekko japonicus
CAGCAAAATGGGCCAGTTTCGTAGGCTGTTTTGGCCTCCAAGCCCACCACAGTTTTTAATACCCCCAAACGGAACATTTTGGTCTTCCTTCGTCCACAACCCTTTTGTTACAGTGGACTACGAAACTAGTTATTGAACTCTTGTGCTATTGGAATTATTTTGTAAGGAAGTTGTCCCCCCTGCTCTTAATAGAGTAAGAACATCAGAAGAGCTCTGATGGAT
>NW_015332704.1:0-222 GCF_001447785.1 Gekko japonicus
TCAATGAAGAACTTTTATACTGGCACAGACTAATCAACAGATCAACCAGCTGCTGCCCATTTGATCACAGTGGTGAATACAACTTTCTCCTTCTTTGGCAACAGGATCAATGAAGCTGTATTATTAAGAATTGTTAAAATTGAGGTTCCAGTTTCAGCGATCACCATGGCAGTAGACTTCTCCCGATGATCCTGGAGAAGCCTGCCAGTGCCCACAGCTGGG
>NW_015332705.1:0-222 GCF_001447785.1 Gekko japonicus
AAAAAAGTGAAAAATTATAACATAGGAAACAACAGGGCAAAAGGATTTCCTGCAAACTCATCAGATGAATTATACGACCAGAAAAGTAAACTGTCTCTCCGGGCTTCACAATGTACACACTGCAGTAAATTGCATATGCTGACAGCCTATACAGCCATGGCATCCTGTGGACCATTATTTTGGTATGGTTCCAGCATGCCTTTCCATATTCTCTATCCTGTA
>NW_015332706.1:0-222 GCF_001447785.1 Gekko japonicus
GAAAGTGAGGCAAAACACCTGTGCATAATGGGTTTGTGAGCAATAACCTCCCACCACAAGGGGATTCCCTGAGATTGAAAACTATTCTGTAACTAAGCTTTGCAGACATTACACAGTAGGGGAGCTGATTTCATATTACTTTTCTGATTTTCAGTCTTATATGGATAAGGGCATATATGTGAGAATGTCTAGACATTCACATCTTCCATACTAAAATGTACT
>NW_015332707.1:0-222 GCF_001447785.1 Gekko japonicus
TAACAATTTTCAGAGTCATACATCGGTATAAACAGTAAAACACTAATACAACAACATGGAGCTGATATTACTAAAAGATGTAGATGGTTACTAGAAGGTAACTTAAACCGAATAATTAATTTTTTTTACAATAATTTTTTTATTGTTATACATGTATAGAGACAATAAATACAGCCCACCACCAAAAAGCAAACACCAAACCATCAAATTAAAACGGATCCT
>NW_015332708.1:0-222 GCF_001447785.1 Gekko japonicus
AAACAAGTAAAATAAATACGTCATCAAAACAATTATTTTATAACCGCGCCCAAACCCACTCAGAATATGCCTGGGAGAACGAAAAATATCTTCACCTGGCCTCTAAAATCCCAAAGAACAGGAACCCAGTGAAAAAACACTGAAGGGAGGTGGAGCCTTTCCATTGGTGAGGTGGCACCACCAAAGAGGTCCCATCGCTTATAGCCAGGGGGCATTTCCTGC
>NW_015332709.1:0-222 GCF_001447785.1 Gekko japonicus
AAGCCCTTGAGAATGGGCTGGTTGATAAATGGAGAGAACTGCAAAGCACCTTTACTGGGGTGCCGCTACCTCGCCCTTGGAGGAAAGCGTGACTTCTTTTATCATCATATAAGGTGCAACTGCTTGGTTCTGTTTGGGTCACTTGAGTGCAGGTAGTCTGGCTTTCTCGCCTCGCAGAGCTGAAGCAGTAACTCACCTTCGCAGGTGGGTTTCTAGAGCTTG
>NW_015332710.1:0-222 GCF_001447785.1 Gekko japonicus
GAGCTCAACAAAGAGCTTGAACACCATGAAAAAGTATCTCTAAGCATGTGGAAACTGCAGTTGCCCCAGAATTGAAGATTCATGGTCAAATAAATAGCTTTTATATTAAATACCTCAACTTGCAAATAAAATTGAGCCTCAGTAAACCCTTTCTGTTGCTATAGACCTCTATTAAGCAATGATCTCTTTGGCCTACATGACTTAAGCCCTGGCTTTTCCTTA
>NW_015332711.1:0-222 GCF_001447785.1 Gekko japonicus
ATGCAATGAGCTCTAGCAAGACCCCGGGGGCTGCTCGCTGGGCGCATGGGTACCTGAAGGCGTCGGCGGGTGACAAAGTCCACTGCGGCGCCTCCATAAGGGGGCGCAGGCCCTGCGTCTGGCTGCCCCCGGTGCCCTCTTGGCTGCTTGCTGGCCAGTCGAGCATGACCCCTTTCACCCACTGGAGTGTCCACGCCACCCATCGCCTCCCAGCATACTGAG
>NW_015332712.1:0-222 GCF_001447785.1 Gekko japonicus
CTTGGTATGGGGACCCACGTGGGGGGAAGAAGCATTCACAAATCATTAAAACTGCAAGACCCTGTGATCCACTTTCACAGGCTTTGCAAAGCCACTTTTGGGTCCGGAGGACCTGCAGGTTAAGGAACATTGAGTTAGTAGACCTGCAGCTGAAACCCTGGAGAACCAATGGCAGACAGAGGAGACCTTATTGACCTTGATAGACCAATGGTCTGATGCAAT
>NW_015332713.1:0-222 GCF_001447785.1 Gekko japonicus
CTGTGCGACTGAACAACAACAAACCTAATACAATGCAGATCATAATGTGATATAGAGAGCAGCAATTCTGTAACATGTGATGCGTAGGAGAATATAGGGTACAGGCATCATCGACTAATCTAAGTCCATTGAAGTCCCAATGCCTTTTTCAGGAAAATCTCAACTCTATTATTTTTCTCCCATGTAGCTACCGTGTGCAGCAAATACTCCACCAAGGAAAAA
>NW_015332714.1:0-222 GCF_001447785.1 Gekko japonicus
CCCTTGCCTCTGTGCCGTGTGCCCCATGCTGAGGACCCTCTTCACCGCGGGCAGCAGCTCTGTGGTGTGCGCCTGGGAACTCTCCGTGGCCAGCGATGGAACAACTCAGTTACGCCTCCAGAAGGTAGAGCTCAGGTTTCGGACCCCTGCGACGCTCCGTCTCGGAATCAAGAGTCAGCCAGCGCAAGGCCCTGGCCATTTGGGTGGGAGTTTCAGAGGCTC
>NW_015332715.1:0-222 GCF_001447785.1 Gekko japonicus
TTTACTTGCTTTCGGGCTGCTGGGTGGGCTTCTTAGTTAAACCTGTGTAAAAATTAATTTTGGCCTGATTCCTAAGCATCAGGCAAGTCTCAAGGTTCCTACAAGTCAGGCAAGTCTCAAGGGGGAGGGCAATCCAAAGGCAAGTTACCACCACAGAAAATGCCCTGGCCGATTTCGCAGTGCATTTCGTCAGTTTCACACCATTTGTCCCGCAGCCAGCTT
>NW_015332716.1:0-222 GCF_001447785.1 Gekko japonicus
TTATTGGCTGCCCTCATTCAAATGAGTTCTTCATGGATGCAATTCCTACAACAGCCACTTGAGGATCAGGCGGACTAGTAAACATCCAGGATTGTGGTTCCATTCCTCCTTCAAATGTTGCTTCCTTTTATTTCCCTTCATTTCTTTTTATTTCCCTTCTGCAATTCTTTTGCGAAGTGAGGAAGGAGATAATTGTATTTGTCTTTGTCTTCTGTGACAGCT
>NW_015332717.1:0-222 GCF_001447785.1 Gekko japonicus
GGTAAAATCCATAGAGATTGGGAAATCCATACAGCATTCTGCTTTCACTTCTGGTTCCAAAAGAAGTAGTGACATCACAATGCTCCAGGTAAAAGCCATGGAAATTTGGAAAGTCCTACAGTGTTGCAATGTCACTTCCTGTTTGAAACCAGAAGTGGCATCAGGATGCTCTGGGAATTTCCCAAGGCTCTATGGTTTTTACCAGCTGAATTTCTATGTTTC
>NW_015332718.1:0-222 GCF_001447785.1 Gekko japonicus
TCCCAAATCTCCAGGAGTTTCCAAACCTATTTCCAACCAGTTTCCAGTCCTCTGCCTCATCCCTGCTACTGTTGCCTCTTGGCTTTTCATGGTCTGTGTAACCTGTGTTAGAAAACCTGTAAGCAGACCCTCAACTTTTGTTCTAGCAGCCTTAAATAACACATACAGCTACTTTATACTGAGTCGGACCAGTGGTTTATCAAGGTCAGTATTGCCTTCTCT
>NW_015332719.1:0-222 GCF_001447785.1 Gekko japonicus
GAGAAAATGTGCAGCTGTCTACAGGGGGAGGGATGTGTCTTTAGGGGGCCACGATTACTGTGTGGAACATGCCAGGAGGCAATCAGTCGAGGTTTATTTAATTTATTTATTTATTTGGATTTATATCCCACCCTCCCCGCAGGCTCAGGGCGGCTAACAAGGGCATAACTCCAGGTAATAACAATAAAATAACAAGAATACAGATTAAAATTACCAAATAGA
>NW_015332720.1:0-222 GCF_001447785.1 Gekko japonicus
CTCCGCAGCTTAGAGGGAACATTGCCCATCGCCCCACTTCAGAGGAGATGATGCTGGAAGGCTGCCTCCGTGCTCGAGAGAAGGATGGAGCGTAATGGCAGGGTCTCAGTTCATGGCTCCCAGCTTTCCACAATGAAGGAAACATCTGCCCATCGATCTCCAGCTTCGATATACTCATTTCCTTCACTATGTTCCCCCCCCAGAACTGAACCCAAATAAATG
>NW_015332721.1:0-222 GCF_001447785.1 Gekko japonicus
ATAAATAAATAAATAAATTACCATAGAGTTCCCCCCCCCCCAAATGCTAGAGCGTCTCCCGCGTGACGTGCCCAGCGGATGGGGCTGTTCGGGGGATGGCAGCCCTAGAATAAACTTGCTTCCAAGTTTCTCTCTCTCTGCTTGTGCTTTACAGGAGTGTTTGGCAAAGAGCCTGATCACACCTTATAAAGGTGCCAGTTTGGTATCGTGGTTAAGTGCGCA
>NW_015332722.1:0-222 GCF_001447785.1 Gekko japonicus
TGTTTATCTCTGCTTAGCTTTTCCCTCTCTTTTAGTGGCTGCCTTTGATCCATTCTAGTCTCCTTTGCTTGTCTCCAGAGGAGTTTTGTAATTTTCAGCCTAGTATTTATGTGGCTATTTCTGACATAATGACTGGAATATACAGGCCAGTCTCTCAGTCTAGAGCTGGTAACCAGAGACCTTACCTAAAGAGCAGTTTAAACCTGTCACTCCTTTTCTCTA
>NW_015332723.1:0-222 GCF_001447785.1 Gekko japonicus
ATTAGGCAAGTGGAGTATATCTCATGACCATGAAGAAGAATCTTACTGAAACAGGTGGTCATTTGTTCAGATTTTTGGGACTATTTTGATCCATATCTGAAATGATTATTGGACTGTAAAATCTATTGGAAGTTTGGGCTGAGTATATTCACTGGTCATTTTTTTTTGCCCAAACATTCATTTGGCCATTTGATGGATCATTTGAATGATTACAGACTGATA
>NW_015332724.1:0-222 GCF_001447785.1 Gekko japonicus
ACCCGGTTTCTCCAGATTACAGCCCGCTCCTTTTAACCACTACATCACACGTGGCAGAACTTGTCGGAGGATTGCCTGAGGCGTGGTTTCTAGGCTCATGCAACATGGCCCCTGAGAAGGCCAAGTCACCTTAGGACAGTTGGAAAAGATGGCCAGCAAGGGGAAGGGTGACCGTGTGACTGACAATGCTGCTGTACCTCTAATGCAGTGGCACCCATACCG
>NW_015332725.1:0-222 GCF_001447785.1 Gekko japonicus
GAGAGAACTTAAAGGGATGAGAAGATGGAATCGGAATGGCAAGACTGGAAAATCCAATTATGGGAACTCTTGCCCTCAGTAACCAAAAGATTGCCTTCTCTTGTAAATAAAATTAAAATCTTCTTAACCGGATGTTCATCTGAGGGAAACATGCATATATCTCTTCTCTTCTTTTACCCTTATGACAGTCCTATGAGATGTGTTGGTCTGAACGAGTGGCAG
>NW_015332726.1:0-222 GCF_001447785.1 Gekko japonicus
CCCCCCCACCTTCCTGGGTATTTTATCAGTTTTGTGAAGCCAGCAGATTAATTGGCTTATACAGAGCTTTAGATTGCATCTGGTTTGGTTTCCTCGTTTTTCTTCTAAGAATTTCTCGTCAGAGCATTGCTATTTGATGCAGTCTTATCTCTTTTCCTGTTTCTTCATTCCCTGCAGCTTTTCGTTACCAATATAGGTCATGTTACTCTGTTGCCAAGCTCC
>NW_015332727.1:0-222 GCF_001447785.1 Gekko japonicus
GTCAGCGGACATAACAGCCCACTTTCTAATTTAAACTCAAATCCACACTAAAACTGCCTGATCCCGAGGAAGCTAGCTAAGGAAGCAGAGTTTTAAACGCTTATTTTCTTTCCAGGCCTGGGAAGAGGGGAGAGGGCAAAACTGAGGATCAGGACTATATCCTGAACAGATTAAAGTTGCCAGCCTGCAAGTGGGACCGAGATCAGCTCCCCTGGAGAAAAT
>NW_015332728.1:0-222 GCF_001447785.1 Gekko japonicus
TTTGTCTCAAAGTTACCTCCCCCCACCCCGAAAGATCACCTACGCACATGAATAAGAGGATACTACTTGTCCAGGTGGTTTGGTAGCACATGATTCCTAGGTCTATCAATCTATCTAATTTTCAGCTAGTTCTTGGGTAACTTTATCAGGGACCAAAAGCACTTGCAAAGTTTTTACTTTACTATTCTACAACACACTTATCAGGCAGTTTCCAGATCACCC
>NW_015332729.1:0-222 GCF_001447785.1 Gekko japonicus
CACCTGCTATGAGCCCTGTTGTACAGGGGTGGGCGGTCTATAAATCTAATAAATAACTAAACATGCAAGCAATGTAACCATCCTTTAAGAGTTTGGACTTCATGGATTATCCATATCTTTGTTTTGTTCTATTTTTAAAAAATATTGTCTGGTTTTGCTTTTATATTCTGAGGGAGACTTTGTTCCCTTAGGGCTGCCAACCTCCAGGGGGGTCCTGGAGAT
>NW_015332730.1:0-222 GCF_001447785.1 Gekko japonicus
CAGGTAGGGTTTTGATCACCATGTCCCAGTCTCCTGGATTCTATTAGACATTACTTCTAACACTGGCCGCAGCTCTCCAGGATCTCAAGTAAAGGTCTTTCATGTTCCTGATCTTTTTAAACGGCAATGCCAGGGAATGAAGCTGGGATCTCCTCCAAGCAAAGTTGATATTATTACCCCTGAGCCCCAGCCTCCTGCATGACGAGCTCCTAAATACAAACA
>NW_015332731.1:0-222 GCF_001447785.1 Gekko japonicus
GCTCTCACAGTTAGAAAGCCATAGGCCTGGTTTTCATTGATGTCAAACAGTGTCAGGGCCGTATCACTTCCGATTGTAGGTAAAGCTCCCATGACTGGGACGGCCTTCACACCAAAGGTTGAATCCAGCAAGCTTTGTTCCCCATTCAAACTCAGCTTCCCTCCCTATTGCAGCCCCTGTGGGCAATGGCTTTAAGTCCATGGAGGCCCCATGATACCCAGC
>NW_015332732.1:0-222 GCF_001447785.1 Gekko japonicus
CAGAAATATGTCACAACTTTTTATATGGTTATCTAGAAATTAATATACACTCAGAATATGAATTGTAATGGGGCCATCTCTGTAGGAGAAGTGTATGAAATTTACAAGTAGCTTGGGCCTTCTAGAATGTAGGACAAACATTTCTATTTCTGTTTGTATGTGGCAAGAGCTTATTTCATGAAGTAGTAAGCTTAGAATCTATGGCTGCGGTCACACGGAACA
>NW_015332733.1:0-222 GCF_001447785.1 Gekko japonicus
GGTATAGTTAAGTTTCGATATGTGAAGATGCACAGTCTTTGAATATGGAGGTTCCACTTAGCAGCCATGAATAATAGTAACAGAGTAGCTTATCCTCTGTGATTTTTTTCTATTTGTCCAGAGATGGATGTTCTATAAGGGCTTGCAATTGGAATGGTCCTTGGCCACAGCTGTTCCTAGCTATGGCTCTGTGTGCTAACTCACCACCAATGGTTGTTGTGA
>NW_015332734.1:0-222 GCF_001447785.1 Gekko japonicus
AATTCCTCTATGAGAGCCACTATATGGTATATGCGGTCTGCTTGAGGACTGTAGACAAACAACTTGTAGAGATTTTGAGCTTTGCTGAGCTAAACTGAGACTTTTGCTATTGCACTAAAATGGGTGACCAGGACACACAGAAACTAGATGATATATACTCAGATAGCTCCACAGGAATCAGCCTGCTGCAGTCGTCATGGGAGGAGCTTCAGATTTTAATTG
>NW_015332735.1:0-222 GCF_001447785.1 Gekko japonicus
ACCTTCCACAGCCTGCATTATTTTTAAATTTGTTGTGTTGAAATAGTTGCATTATATAAAGGGGTGGGGTGGGGGGTCAAACATCATTTTTGTGGGTTCTTACTGTGTGAGAGTTGCTGTCTTTTCAGGATGGCTCGAAAGTCAGTCCAGCAGAAGAAGGGCAGCTTGGCAGAATGCCCATCCCACAGGAAGCCACCAGCCCAACTATCTTCAGATGAGGAG
>NW_015332736.1:0-222 GCF_001447785.1 Gekko japonicus
AATCCAATCTCTTCCTCTTCTTTTTCACACGGTCTTAGAGGATACACAGCGGAAGGCCATTAACGTGATGAAGGGGGAGAATATGCATCGGAGAGGGAAAGGGGGGATTCTCCCCAGCCTGTAGGTGGTGGGGAGAGGGTTGCTTTGCACTGGAATACACCAATCAAAATAGCGGCTCCTTCTACCATCTAATACAGGGGTGTCGAACTCATTTGTAACGAG
>NW_015332737.1:0-222 GCF_001447785.1 Gekko japonicus
GAGTCTGAAGAGAAAGGGAAACTCACAGGAACCCATGAGCAGGCTAAGAGATTGTTCTTATGGCTAACAGATTTTGATAGAAAAAAGCATTATGTAATTTTTCATGGTTATAGGATGTCAGATATATGTAGTACATTCAGATCACCCATTCATGCCTGAGTATATGGAAGTAGGTTAATATCTACAGCTTCACCCCCCCAAACACACACCAAGAATTCTTAC
>NW_015332738.1:0-222 GCF_001447785.1 Gekko japonicus
AGAACTCAAAGAGAAATAGATGGATAAGGAAAGAGGATAAGTAAAAGAAAGAGGGAAAGATGTTGCTGGGAAATGGGAATGTAGCACATGACCTGCTCTTGGATTTACTTGTGCATTTTCTTCCATGTCAGGAGTCTGCCTTCCCTCATTCCATTCCATGCAAAACAACCACAGCATTCAACCCAGCCCAGCCATGATATCTTCCTTTAAAAACAAAAAAAC
>NW_015332739.1:0-222 GCF_001447785.1 Gekko japonicus
TCAGCCTGTGGGTGCCTTTGGATTTCTGACACTGGGTGGTGAGCACAATCATGAAATTCCCACTGTGGAAGGTGGAGCCAACAAAAAAAATAGCCACCATGGGGGGTGAAGCCAAACATACAAACACAGAGACAGACGGACCAAGTGCAGGGATATGAGAAGTAATTAAAAAAATACACTGGGAAAGACGAATGTGAGAGAGAATAAAACCAATACTGTGGT
>NW_015332740.1:0-222 GCF_001447785.1 Gekko japonicus
TGCGTGAAAATTCAATCCAGCCACCCAATACTGCCTTTAAAATATAGCAACATGTACTTAACCACAATTAACAAAAAATCATTAGCTACCTCCTCTGAACCATGAATGGAAGGAGTTCACAGAACAGGTCTCTCTCTTCCCCCTCTACTTCCTGAGCCACTTGAAACACTGCTCCAGAAGGTCAATAGAACTCTTGGGAACAGTGTGGGAGGCAGTACAGAG
>NW_015332741.1:0-222 GCF_001447785.1 Gekko japonicus
CAGCTAATCACACTACTAGTTCCGAAGTTCTCAATGTGACAAATTCATATAACAGATCAGCAACTGGAAGTTATACAGCGACACGTACCCTGGGCATATAAACACGTTCCCGTCCTCTTTTTCAAAGCGGCATCTCCCTTCCGTGGTGGAGATCAAAATTCAAGTCAGAACCGCTGCTCTAGGAAATCTCTTCCGACCAGTAGCCTCCCAGCAAACAATCGT
>NW_015332742.1:0-222 GCF_001447785.1 Gekko japonicus
CTCCTCTTCCCCCCAGCCATGGCTATCTGCTATTAACTGTGGCAGGTTTCTTTTGCCATTCACATTGGCTTACCATAATCCAATTATATAGAAATGCACCAGTTACAGTACACCCCTCTCTGCTGGAATTGGGCCTTTAAACCAGTGGTAGGTCAGCTAATCCTTGATAACCACAGACATCTTCAAGAATGACAAATAGCACTAGAAGCCTGCAGGTTCCCC
>NW_015332743.1:0-222 GCF_001447785.1 Gekko japonicus
ATGTGCTCAGAGGCATTGATTCCTGTGGTCCGGAAATGTGGGAAGAGAGATGAAATCACTATTCTGTGCTGTTGTTGTTAGTTCTGTTAAAAAGGTTGTACCCAGTCATGCCACGGAACATTCTCCCCTTCCCTTTCGGTAGCTAATATCTGGATACCCTGCATGTTTTTAGAGGTACTGTTTCCCGTATCCTGGCAGCTGTGTGCTGACTGTGCTTGCCAT
>NW_015332744.1:0-222 GCF_001447785.1 Gekko japonicus
CCACCGCAGCACCTCTTGAGGCTGGTACCAGCCCTCAAATAAACGTATCTTGTCCCAAGTGCCCTTAGAGTGAAAAAGCAGTGCTCCCAGAGTAGCATTTAAAAAGTGTCTACTGGACTACTAGCAAAGAGCTACCCTTGTTCACAAGTTACAGTGAATGCAAATACAATGTACATACAATGTACACTTGATTGTTCTTTGTATTGAGTAATTATGTTCAGT
>NW_015332745.1:0-222 GCF_001447785.1 Gekko japonicus
TCCAGAGTGGAGTGGGATTTGCCGAAGGGAGAAACCGGAGGCTCTCTCTCCCCGCCCCGCCCCATTCCTGACTCCCTCCTGTGTTGACCCTCGCCTGAATTCTTGCTTTGCTTTGAAATTTCCCTTCCCTCCCTTTGCCCCAAGGAAAATCCACCTTGACCATTTCCGCAGTAGTAAAATCCTGTGCATTGACGTTTTTTAAAAACTGCTCATGATGTGACA
>NW_015332746.1:0-222 GCF_001447785.1 Gekko japonicus
AAATTGGAAAGTCTACACCCTTGCTTGTGGGGAATTGGCCCTGGTGTCTTAAAAAAGAGAGATAAGTGAGGCAAAAGGCTGAAGAGGAGAGTATTAAGTGGGCAGAAATCTGGGACCGAAAGCCGAGGGAGTTTCTTACAGACAAAACGCCTGGAGGTGTGAAGACTGGCAGAGCCCCTCAGAAGGGTCAAACCCAGTGCTCCCTCTAAGCTGAGTTGGTAT
>NW_015332747.1:0-222 GCF_001447785.1 Gekko japonicus
TGGCCAAGAACCTCGTGGTGCCCAAGACATTGGAGACAGCCACATACGACGAGCTGATCACAATTACTACACCCTGAAGCCTTTGAAGTGGGCCGTCTGGATGGACTTCATAGTGAGGATGCAGAACCCCAATGAATCGGCCAACGAGTACCTCGCAGACCTCCACTGCATCTCCAGCAAATGTGAGTTTCCCAACCTGACAGACTCCCTGCTGACCCAGTT
>NW_015332748.1:0-222 GCF_001447785.1 Gekko japonicus
GCCTAGATGCTAACCAAAAGAGGCAAAGAGAAAAGAAGATATTTCAGGCCATGGTCTTGAGGCCTTTTGTTGACATGCTCTATATACAAAAATGCTCCCAAAAAAATTAGATCAGACAGCGCGTCCAGTCAACAATTATGTATTTGTTTATGGTTTGCCTCTCTCACTGAGAAAGAAGCGATGTGAAAAAGTATTAGACCTAAGTCAAACTTCACCAAAAAA
>NW_015332749.1:0-222 GCF_001447785.1 Gekko japonicus
AACACCAAAAGGTTGGATTTTAGTAAAGCACAGCGTCTGTTGAGGACTGATTTATATGATTAGTGACTGATTTGTCTGCTTAAATAATCGCCTGCTGAGCAGCACAGTTATGCAGAAAGGACAAGGGGGTAGTAGAACTAAATCGGGCTGTGCGTGTGTGAATACTCATCGTGTAAAAGGCAAATTGCATTGTACTGCGTGGTTAGGAAGGAATACAGTGAA
>NW_015332750.1:0-222 GCF_001447785.1 Gekko japonicus
TGGCTGCACAAAGTTTATATGGGGCTGGTGTTTGGACTGACAAAACAGGGGTGTCTTTTGATTCAGTTCTTTGTAAATTTCTACATTCCATCTCCGGAATTCCAAACTGTGTAGTGGGGGTGGCCCTCCAAGCCAAATTGGGACAATCTTCTCTTGAAGCTCGGGCTTAAATGAAGGCTTTTTTTCCCTTAAAGTCAAAATTATACACTCTGACACCCAAAG
>NW_015332751.1:0-222 GCF_001447785.1 Gekko japonicus
ACCTAATTTGCAATGGATATATGAATCTACTAACATTAACATTTTAATTCTAAGTGCCACGCTAAAAACCCCACCAATTTGGTCAAGTATAGAGCTACATACCTTACAACCAATCTCATTATATGAAACTTTATGGGATCCAAAAATACTGAAAAAATGTAAACAGTCACAAAACCCATATTTACAAAACTCGCTAAAAATTTGGTACAAATGGAAACCTAT
>NW_015332752.1:0-222 GCF_001447785.1 Gekko japonicus
CTGTGAATAAATTTGTTGTTGTTGTTGTTACCAGGTCCCAGGATCAATCTCCGGCATTTCCAGATCATGGGGTAGTAGGTGTTGGGACATGTTTTTATTCACCTTGAGACCATATAGTCAGAGTAGACAGTACTGAGCTAGGTGGACTGATAGTCCAACTTGTTTCGATATGGTTTCATATGTTTATCTGAGTTGTCACAGAATGAGATCCTAGATTGAAGG
>NW_015332753.1:0-222 GCF_001447785.1 Gekko japonicus
GGGGCCACCAGTGGCAATTCCTTGGGCAGCGGTGTGCAGAGAGACATTGCCCTCTCCTTCTGCCCTCGGAAGGCCACGGCTCGCGGGCGGTCTTCCAGCCCTTTACGAACTCTCAGCACCCTCAGTGTGCCTGGCCCTGTCTAGACCAGTCAGAAGAGAAGAGACAAGTTCCCCACCTCTGGGAGAGTTTCCGGTCTCATTTGGGCAAGGGGAGGAGGCGGG
>NW_015332754.1:0-222 GCF_001447785.1 Gekko japonicus
GCTGGCAACCCTGCCTTCTGATGTTCCAAGACAGGTTAGGCAGGCCTGAAAGCCAGCTCACTTTGGGCTCCGCTGCAAATCACTTTGGGATTTATGTCCAAGCTGAGGGGAAAGGAATTATAACTTGAGAGACAAGCTGGCCGCAAGTGGATGTCCATCATGCTAGAACATGGGGTTATTTACTGAGGGGGGAGGCTTGCTGAGAGAAAAGGCCCGGCGTCG
>NW_015332755.1:0-222 GCF_001447785.1 Gekko japonicus
GTAACTCTTCAGCATTTCAGGCAGAAGCACTGCCTAAGAGGATGCCTTTTTAAACGAACCTATTGTTTTATATTACCTCCAATCGTGCAGCTAAGGTCCCCGTGCTGTGGTGGTAGCTGAGGCTGAAACAAGGGTTTTTTTTGAGTCTGCACAGCCAATGAAACCTCCAGTGGCCAGTCTGCTAGGTGAAAGTCCCATCTGGCCCTGTCCACTTTCTAAAAA
>NW_015332756.1:0-222 GCF_001447785.1 Gekko japonicus
CTGTGAAATCACCATAAAGCAGGCCTAAGCTGAGCCTATCACAAGAACAGCGTGATGGATGGGACTATTTTGTCCATTCAAGCAAAGGCAAGAAGATGCTGCTTCTCCCTTCATTAGACTATTTTGTTCTAGCTCTCTTATCTTCCCCTCTCTCCAGTTGTCCTGATGGGCTTCCGTGACTCCTCTCTCTGCATAGGGAGGAGTCCAGGCCCTTGAGCAATT
>NW_015332757.1:0-222 GCF_001447785.1 Gekko japonicus
CCCAGCTGGGCACAGCTGCGGGACGCAGGGGCGCAAGAGCGGAAGCTGGGGACGCCATCGGGGAAATACGAGAGGGCTCAAAGCGTGTCGAAAAGGACCAAGAGGCACAGCGGTGGATACCTGTTTCACCCGTTCCAGCTCGGATTCGTCCCCTGCACCGCCGCTCGTGGGTTCCGGGCCGGTGAGCGCTCCGGCAGATTTCATCCTGGGAGAAGGGCAGAA
>NW_015332758.1:0-222 GCF_001447785.1 Gekko japonicus
GTGTGAGTAACCAAAACCCAATCACAGAGCACTTCAGTGCTTACAGAGGCAAACAGCTCTGGCTGGTTTGAGATAAAAGGCTGATTATCTAACACCATGCTAGTACGTCACCCCTAAAGAACAGGGACTAGGCAAGCCAAAGGGCTGTGCATGTGTTGTGTGTGTTAACTGCTGTTAAGTCGCTTCCGACCTCTGGGGACCCTGTGAATTAATGACCTCCAA
>NW_015332759.1:0-222 GCF_001447785.1 Gekko japonicus
TGTGTGTGTGTGTGTGTGTGTGTAATTCCCTGTTTCACCAGCCAAAGAACCCTTTTCTGAACATTCAGTCATACTACTTTTCTTTCTGTGTAAAGCTTCCCATTTATATCCCACCTTTCCTCCGAAGAGCTTTAGAGCGGGTGCATACACATTTCTTCATTTTATCCTCACCACAACCCGGAAGATAAAGTAAGCTGAAAGACAGTGACTGGCCCAAGGTCA
>NW_015332760.1:0-222 GCF_001447785.1 Gekko japonicus
GGCCCTTCTGCGCCACCTCCCCCCGCTTGTAGTCTGAAGCCTTGAAGCTCCTGCTGCAGGACATCCCGGGTGGCCTCTTGGGTGTTCTAGCGCAGTTCTGTGATCTTTGCCCACAGCTCCTGCCAAACCTCCTCAGTCTCCATCTCTTCCAGGAGGCAGCCCTCCGCTTCCACTCTTGCCACCAGCGAACGTTCAGAGTCGTCATGGAAGATCCCAGAGGCC
>NW_015332761.1:0-222 GCF_001447785.1 Gekko japonicus
GTGTTCATGTGTCCCCTTTCCATGGCTGAGTCACCTGGCCCTTGTATTTCATTGTTAAAATTCAGTCATGCAAAGTGGAATGCTTCTGCCTATTCTCCTCCTCAGCCTTCCTCCTTCTGCATCATTTTGTCATGCAAATATCCTCCAGAACAGTTCCCTGAATTGTACAGGGCAGGTGGCTGGGGGGAACACCCTGGAACAGAGTTCCAGAACCTCTTCAAC
>NW_015332762.1:0-222 GCF_001447785.1 Gekko japonicus
CAAATCTCAAGTCATGTCCTTCTAACTCTTGAACTAACTAACTATTGAATTCTTTGTTTTTTAACAAGATCCACCCCTTCATCCACACTAAAAATCAAGCAGCAAAATACAATTACAAATCAGGCAAACCCAATCGTTCTCTTTCCTTTGCATCTTGTAATATATTTAACACATTTTCCCCCTTGCCATATAAATCTGGATATATCTTTCTGCCATTGTTTA
>NW_015332763.1:0-222 GCF_001447785.1 Gekko japonicus
TGAGAGAGTGTGTGGGTAAGAGAGAATGCAGTTTTTCTGGTGTCTGCTCTGGATTTTCCCAGAGCCCTGGTGTCAGTTTACGGCAAGCCTGCAGTCGAGGCAGATCTGAGCCTCCGGGTGACGGTCAGGAGGGCACGTGTCTTTGTGGGGGGCTGCTGGGAGCCTCGGAAGGCGCCAGGAACGTAGAGGGTTCAGTGCCCACACTTCCGTCGCGCAGGCACT
>NW_015332764.1:0-222 GCF_001447785.1 Gekko japonicus
AAAGCCTCTCTCTGTTGAGCCACTGACTGTTATACAGATACTGCCTCGAAAGATGGAGGCTCAGTTTAGCCATTGTGGTATTGGCAAACCTATTGTCTGTGGATTTATCCTGTCTTCCAAACACATCTAAGCTAGTGGTTTTGTGACTGCATCCTGTGGTGGTGAATTCTATAAATTAATGGTGTTGTATGATGGAGACTGCCAACCTAGCAGTTCGAAAGC
>NW_015332765.1:0-222 GCF_001447785.1 Gekko japonicus
GACCGTGGTAAAGCAACAAGTCAGTTCTTCTGGTGAATGAAATAATAAATACATAAACGAAATAAACCTTTGTGCTACGCTGATGGATCTTCCTTGCACAATGCGGGATACAGAATGGGTTCTTGCACTGAACCCCATTTCATGTTTTTCCTAGATCAAGTCGTTTCTGAGTCCCAGGTTATGGCTGAAGGGCACCTCATACAGCAACCTTGCTGAAGCAAG
>NW_015332766.1:0-222 GCF_001447785.1 Gekko japonicus
CCCCTCCCTGTGTCCTGTGAATATCTGAAGGTGTCTTTTGCCCTGTCAGACCGCTTAGCTAAGTATGATCTACTCTAGACTGGCAAGAGCTTCCCAGCAGAGAAAAGTCATGCCTAAGCCTAACCCTTGCTACACGAGAGAACTGGTGTGGGCGTACTAGGTAGAATGTTGGGCTATATCCGGGGAAACATCCAGGTTAAAATCCTGGTCAACCCTGAAGCT
>NW_015332767.1:0-222 GCF_001447785.1 Gekko japonicus
GCCCTCGACGGCGCTGCCCATAGGAGGAGTGTGCCCAGGCCCTACCGCCTGCCTCCCCCACCAGTTGCCTGCCTGTGGAAGAGTTCTGGAGGCAGGGAGGCGTGGTGGAGCAGCAGTCAGTGGCAACGGAGCAGCGGCGAGTGCACGTGCTCTAAGTGCTTGTTGCCGCCGCTTCACCAGGGCCTCCCCCCCACACCCGCCTGCCTCCACCCCCCAACAGTT
>NW_015332768.1:0-222 GCF_001447785.1 Gekko japonicus
GCCATCTGTCCTGAAAGAGGTTGCAGAGGAGAAATATGGTAATCCCTGCAAAGTTTACAAAAAAAAAATCGCTATGAGTACTGCTTCACCTGGGCATATAAAGGTGATGCTTCCTAAGGACCTGCAGCAAATAAAAAACAAACTGAAGTATGAGAAGAAGAAGAACAGACTCAGTCATGATGATTTATATGCCGTGTTTGAGCTTCACTATGCCCTGGAAGG
>NW_015332769.1:0-222 GCF_001447785.1 Gekko japonicus
CTGAGGCGCTCACAGCCTCCCCACTATCAACAGCGGAAGTGCCAGCCAAAAGAGAAGTGGTAGCCGGGTGGAGGGTAGTTGGGGGGGGGCGCACTGCTCTTCCGTCCCTTTGTGGCATTTGGAGCTCTGTTTCAGGCTATGTGGCAAGAGGGGGCTCAACCCTTCACTCTGCCTCTCCCTTGCTGGCTTACATGAGCGATCGGGGGCTTCTATGGGGCACTC
>NW_015332770.1:0-222 GCF_001447785.1 Gekko japonicus
CTTAGATGACATGAGTCAGTTCTCTGGCTGCTAGGGAAGTACACCTTTTGGCCCCACCTGACTACATCACTTCCCTGTTAGCTTTTGGATTATAGCCCAGATTTAGCCAATTAATTGCTTTGGTTTTAGCCAATTAATTGTTTCAGAGTGTTTCCATCCTGTGTGAGCTAGCCCAGTTCCCTCTTATGATCTGTCTCCTATTCTGGTTTTGATCTCTGGGAT
>NW_015332771.1:0-222 GCF_001447785.1 Gekko japonicus
GTAGTCAAGGGCGGGGTATAAATCCACTCCTACTCCTCCTCTTAATATGTGGCATTTTTACTCTGTCTAATAGAATGAATTGAAAATTCTTTTGTTCTGTCATTCTTACCCAGAACTCTTACCCAAAGCTCTACAACACTTCTACAAAGTACCCAAAGAAAATAAATAAAGAAGGTTTCAGTGAATTTTACGTCTGAGCGATTCAGATTCCTTGTAGGGATG
>NW_015332772.1:0-222 GCF_001447785.1 Gekko japonicus
TTTTTTGCTGCAGCATGGTAGCACATGTAACAAGTAACCACTCTGAGAAGTTGTTAGTTTTATATCACCTATCTGACTGGAACCCTCATATCACCAGTCAAATAGCTAGGTACCTCCTAGCTTCATGAGGCACCAGGAATTACCTCCTTCTTTAAAGGTAATGATTGCTCATTTGTGTTATTTCATGATTTTGTGTGATCTGGCTATGCCATTTTAAACAAA
>NW_015332773.1:0-222 GCF_001447785.1 Gekko japonicus
TGTGTGTGACAATTCTGACTTTCATTTTAGCAATTATTTACAGTTAAACCAGAAGAAATGTACACTGGAGTGTGAGACACAGTAAATTGTTGGAAAAACGATGGAATGGTGTGGGAAAATTATCCTCCTACATGAAGATGACAAGTACATCTGAAGACCCTTGAATTAGGCTAATATTTTTCCCCTACAGGATAAAGAGAACTCCATCCCACCTTAAGCAGA
>NW_015332774.1:0-222 GCF_001447785.1 Gekko japonicus
CTGTCAGTGGCAAGTTTGGGGAAACTTCCAGAAATATGTTCCTGGCTTCTTAAGGGGTTTATTTTTTTAATAGCACACATGCAAGCTAACATAGCAGCTTGTTTGCCGAAAATTACAGCTAGATATGATTTTTTACTTTCTTGTCTGTAGAATTTGGGCTTGCAAAATTCCCGTTTTGATTGAGTTGCTCACTTGCGGGAGGATCGAACCCGCTGCCCTGTA
>NW_015332775.1:0-222 GCF_001447785.1 Gekko japonicus
TGGGAGAAAGACAGACAACCTTTTATTTAAAAAGCTGAGTATAGCAAGGTATGTTGTTCAACAAATATAGATACTGTAGGGAAGAGAAAAGAGACCCTTACTCTCATGCTTTCAGTGTTTTTCCCCAATTGCACTGATTTCTGGGATCAGAACAAAGATAGCAGGAAATATGTGGAAGCCCTGCTGCTCAGTAAGGGTGTGGTCACACTGGTGGCTTGGCAC
>NW_015332776.1:0-222 GCF_001447785.1 Gekko japonicus
GGAAGCCAGCTCCAATTCTCAATTCCAAAGGTGCCTGCAGACTCGAAACGTTTGGGGACCCCTGCGATAGAGTCTTTGGCAGCATTTGACAAGCTCCTCTCTTTGCCTCCCCCCGACCCCATGCATTTTTACTCTTGTCTTAAATCAGTCTTAACTGTCCTCCTTAGTTTCCTGAGATAGATCAAGGAGCAATTTTGCAATTACCTGATTTGGGGAGGGGGG
>NW_015332777.1:0-222 GCF_001447785.1 Gekko japonicus
AAGGAGGCGAGCCTATTGATAGCTTGGGCAGAGACTCACATTCAGTCCATAAAGGCAATCCATGTGGCTGGACGGGAGAACACGGTAGCAGACTGGTTGAGCTAGCAGTGGGTCGACCAGTCGGAATGGATGCTGAGCAGGACTGTGTTTACTCAAATCTGCCACAGATTCGGTTTCCCAACAGTGGATCTTTTTGCCACAGTGCAGAATCGACAAACAAAG
>NW_015332778.1:0-222 GCF_001447785.1 Gekko japonicus
GTTTTCCACCCGGGCAGCTTTGCAAAGCCTGACCTGACTGTTTTCGTTCTGTGCCCAGGAGGGAAGGGAAGACCGGGGACGGTGCACATGGGGGTAGATGTAGGGAGAGGGGGGTCATTGCCGCAGTTTTGGCCCTGAAAGAGCAGAGAAGGCACCCAGTTGTGCAGGAGAGAGGGGGGCCCACATCCCCACCCCCGCAGCCCCATTTCTGCTTCTCCCCCC
>NW_015332779.1:0-222 GCF_001447785.1 Gekko japonicus
TTTGTAGAAGTCCGGCATTTATTATCCTTTATTTGTTTTTTAAATGCCAGGGTGCCGTCATTCTGAATTCTGCACACAGAAGGGTTGGTGGGTAGTTCCAGCTTTATAGCTTCCCTTTCCTCGGAGTTCAGTAGCTTGGCAGTGTTTTTGGCCAAATGCTCTCAGAAGCCACTCACTTTCCACAAGGTGCCTGCTCTTTCCCCCCCCCCCCAAAAAAAATCT
>NW_015332780.1:0-222 GCF_001447785.1 Gekko japonicus
GACAAATTGCAAGAGACAGAGGGAATGTATTGCAAATGCATTGTTTGCAGTTTTGGCATCTCTTTTACTTCCTGTAATAATGAAAGACAACTGCTCACCCATTTCCCCATACAAACGACACATGTACAGATTCTGTTGGTCTGGCCCTGGTAGAGGAAAAAGAACAAGCCTGACATCTGGTTTTGGCGGGCTGATATCCCTGGGGAGCTCCTGGGGGGCGAT
>NW_015332781.1:0-222 GCF_001447785.1 Gekko japonicus
CCGGGTCACATGTTGGATATTCTGCAGCCGGCCGGCCATGGCCCCATGCCTCCACCTCAGCCTCCTCCGCCTCACCCACTGCTGGCCTCCTGGCAGGCTGGCCTTCCTTCAGCAGTCTCAGCTGGCCCCTGCCGAGCCTCTGTGTAAGCACCCCAGCGTTGCCGCGGCTGAACTGCCCAGCAGAACCCCCATTTTTACAGGTAATTTAATTAACTTTAATCA
>NW_015332782.1:0-222 GCF_001447785.1 Gekko japonicus
AAAAAAAAAGTGGACCTAAGTACCGGGGGAAAATGGCGGCGACCCTTATAGGCGAGGCTGTTAAAGTAGCACTTAAAGCGGAAGTACAATCAGAGCGATTTAAAAGAACATTAAAAGATGAGCTGGACAAAAATTTGCAGCAGCTATGGGACAAGCTATTTATTAAACCGCTAAATCCCCCGGTAGAGAATAAGAACAACAAAACAGTGGAAGAGCAGCAGG
>NW_015332783.1:0-222 GCF_001447785.1 Gekko japonicus
TTGGAAGGTTTCTACTTTATACCTGCCTGAATATTTGTGGTTACTCTAGCAGTCTTAACATTAAAAAACAATTAATTATTCTTGGCACTGATTTCCTTAGGTCCTCCCAAAAACTTGATTTCAGGTAGTGAAAGGCAATGGAGCTTAAGGCTGACTGGCTCTTTGGTCTTCTGTCATAAGGTACTTTTACTGTTGTGATAGATTCTGGACTTTAAACCTGCC
>NW_015332784.1:0-222 GCF_001447785.1 Gekko japonicus
CAGGCTTTTTACTGCCTGCGCCACCGCTCTCTTAGCATATAGTTTAAACCTCAGTCACTGCCCTGTGACTGTGCTTCATGCTAGAATACACATGTGGTCCCTGCAGAAGAAGAACCTAGATGCAGTCCCACATCTCCAGTGAACTGACCTCAGGGAGCAGGGCAGGGAAGGACCTCTGCCTGAAGCCTTTAAAGTTGTCGCCAGTCAAAGTAGACAATATAG
>NW_015332785.1:0-222 GCF_001447785.1 Gekko japonicus
GTTGCCTCCTGGCCCTGTTATTCAGAGGTCTACTACCTCTGTAGATGGAGGCTTCCTTCAGTTACCATGGCTGGGAGCCATTGATAGACCTGCTGGATGTTGGAGGACATTCAATGGAATACTAGACAAGATGGGTCTTGGTTTGATCCAGCCTAGACAGAGTCCATATTCAGGGTCTCTTGATGTAGAGCGTTAACATTCCCTGTGCAGCAGCTGGGCAAA
>NW_015332786.1:0-222 GCF_001447785.1 Gekko japonicus
TTTGAGGTAATCTTACATTGGTTCAAGAGCAGGCCTTGAAACCTTGAGCGTGCCCTACTGAAACAGCCGCCTCGGAGCTGTTCTCAAGTCTACTACAGGATTCTGTGCAATTACAGCCAACTTTGATTCGCCAGGAAAGGGTATCCTGTGGGCCAGTATTTCGCCGTGCAACCTCTCTAGTAAAATTCTCTAGCTGCCTCTATGACGTCTCTCATAAACTGA
>NW_015332787.1:0-222 GCF_001447785.1 Gekko japonicus
GGGGGGCACCCAATTGCTATTAGATATATAGAGGATGATGATGGTAATTAACATATAGAACCCAGAAAGTTAAAAAATAGGTCTGGCTCCTAAATGGTTGGGCAGCTTGTAAAAATGAAGACAATTCATCAAGGCTAGCTCTACGGGTCATTCCATGGAGGAATTGCATATAGAAAACATGAAAAGATAAAATGGTGAATAATAAATTAATATATAAATATT
>NW_015332788.1:0-222 GCF_001447785.1 Gekko japonicus
CTCTAGCTTCATATTTGGATGTGTGCTATGCCTGCCTGAATAAATCTTGGCTTCCAATGGAAAATGCTGGGGTGGCAGATTTCCAGGGATGGTATGGGCCTGGATTTCCCAGTTCTCTTTGTCTTTGGTATTCCAGTTCCCACAATCTTCTTGAGTCTGGTGGCTACCCTCACATGGTTTCCATCCGCCTTCTGGGATGGGCATGAATTGCAAATGGTACAT
>NW_015332789.1:0-222 GCF_001447785.1 Gekko japonicus
TTTCCAGGCTGAAGTTGATGGATGTTTAACAAGGGTTTCTTTGGCCACCCGCACAGCTGTCTGGAGCCGGGCTTGCAGGCTGTGCTGACAGAAGTGGAGAAAGCCTGGAGGGCCGGGGGAGCAGCAAGCTTCTGTCACAGACCCAAATTGAAAGCGCCCCCTCCCTTCCCGGGGGAGCCCATCTGCAGGAAGATGGGGGGGCCTTGGCAGGAAGTTGGGGGG
>NW_015332790.1:0-222 GCF_001447785.1 Gekko japonicus
CCAGACAGAGGGGAATGGGTGGAGACTTTCCCATCTGGCCCTCCCCAACCCGTGTCTCCTTTCGCCACGGGACCCATTATCACCTTGACAGCAGACAGGATGAAGCTCAGTCTTTAAATCTCGAGACGTTGTGAGAGCCATGACTGCCACACCCATTACCCCAGGAGAAGTGGGTCAGGCCCCGAGGTCTGCGTCACCTTGCAACGTCAGGCAGGTAAAAAA
>NW_015332791.1:0-222 GCF_001447785.1 Gekko japonicus
TGGCCAGTGTCAATAAGGCACAGTTTAACTTCTGCAGCACGAAAGCAGTAAGGAAGTTATACAGTCTCACATATTATGATCCCTTACAAATTAAGCTGCATGAGTTCACACTGTCTTGCAGGTCAATATTGGTTTCAGGGGATCTATCAAGCCAGAAATAGGGCAAGAGCAGCAGTGTAATGATGAAGCATGAACAACTTCAAGAGGGAATTGGATAAACAT
>NW_015332792.1:0-222 GCF_001447785.1 Gekko japonicus
GCACCCCTTTTTCTACGAAATGACCCCTACCTAGATGCATCAGATATGATGGATAATTATGATTTTTCTTTTGTCTCTTCAACAGTTTTGGCAATTTTTTTCCCTTCCTATTTTCACAACAAACATTAATTTTTAAAAAATAGCATGTGGCTCAGACGATTTCACAGTCAAAGCTAACTGCTAACAATAAATATAGATAATGTCTTTTCTCTAATCAAAGAA
>NW_015332793.1:0-222 GCF_001447785.1 Gekko japonicus
GCGATCTTACAGGGCTGTTGGAAGGATAACATGGAAGAAGGGAGAATCATGTATGTTGCCTTGACCACCTTGGAGGAAGCAGGATTTAAAAAGTGACAGAACAGTGCCAAGCTCTGTCTACAGCAATGTTCACCAGTGCATGTGATACAGTGGTTGAAGTGTCGGGCTAGGATGTAGGAAGACCCAGGTTCAAATCCCCACTCCCCTGTGGAAGCTCACTGG
>NW_015332794.1:0-222 GCF_001447785.1 Gekko japonicus
TATTGATGTCTTGAAAATTCAGATGTTTATTTGCTCTTGCTTCAGTTAGAATTCTGTTTTTTATTCTTAGGTCTTGGAATGTTGCGAGAATATCTCGGGGCCCTCTTCTGGTGTCTTTATGTCGCTGCCCCAAATGGTGTGCTTTTAAGATTATAGGAGACACTCCATCTTCTAATTTTAAAACTGTAGCTAGCCATTGTGCAAGAAATATTTGCATGTCTT
>NW_015332795.1:0-222 GCF_001447785.1 Gekko japonicus
AAGAATGAAAGAAAGCTGCCTGAAGCAGGAGAGTCAAATATGCTGCCCACGGGCCATATCCAGCCCCCACAGTGCTTGTATGTAGCCCACGAGCAACTGGCTGTCGTCTGCTTCCTTCTTCGTCTCCCTTCCTTCCTTCCGCGTCATAGCTTGTGTGATGCCCCACGTCCAGCCTGGGACCCAGTCGGTCAAAGAGACTTCCAGAGAGGTATAGCCAGGAAC
>NW_015332796.1:0-222 GCF_001447785.1 Gekko japonicus
TGGGCCGCCTGCTTACCTTTCTGCCCGGGCTTGTAGATGGGCTTGTCTGTTTGGACAAAGGCCAGGCTGTCCAGGTTCTTGACCAACACCATTTTTTGGCTTCTGAACGTGTGTGTGGGCCCTTTCACCACCACGCGGAGGACCACCTGTGAGGAAGCGTTCCATTTGGGAACCTGGAGAAGGAAACAGAAGGAAGGAAGGCAGCAAGACTTCAGATCCTTC
>NW_015332797.1:0-222 GCF_001447785.1 Gekko japonicus
CCAGTATTTCTATTTCTGAACAGCTAACTTCTTTTCACATCTTATTAAGCCACATAATTTAATCATTTGCTTACCACCAATCTATAAAGCTCATTTACAATCACACTATATACTATTTCTTGTTTATTCTGATTTTCCCTTTTCTCTCTCAGATGTCTTTGATCTTTGTATTCCTTTAGGTTGACTCCCCAACTGTCTTTCCTATGTCGCCTTATGTCCAAG
>NW_015332798.1:0-222 GCF_001447785.1 Gekko japonicus
CGGTATGGAGACAAAAGGGAAGGGACCCGTTTTGCTGTCCTGAGCTACTGGAGAATGAGTGGCCAAAGATGGATGGATAGAGGACAGATAGGCAACCCTTCTGTGGGTGCTTAGTAGAGCTGATGCATGTCATATTAGGAAGGTCTACTGTTTCAGGTAATAGCTAGGTGCTGGACTGTGCTCTAAATTTCAGTTTGGCCCATTCTGCATCTAGCATTCGCT
>NW_015332799.1:0-222 GCF_001447785.1 Gekko japonicus
AGCTGGATGACTGATGAAGCTCTTAAAACTGCTAAAGACAGGCGAGAAGTAAAAGGCAACAGAAAGAGAATCAGAGGTCTAAATGCAGCGTTCCAGTGATTCACGTGTAGAGTCAAACAGAACTATTATAAGAGCCAGTGTAAAGAAACAGAACAACAAAAAGGGAAGAAGGTGGGATATAAATCGAAATAAGTAAATAAGAAGAGATCTGTTCTACAAGAT
>NW_015332800.1:0-222 GCF_001447785.1 Gekko japonicus
AGCCCCCTGCACTGCAAGCCATGTTATTCCTGAAATACCCCTCCAAATATCAGAAGATGCTTTCCTGGATATGCAGGGTACAGCAGTAGGAACACAAATTGGTAAAGTTCCATTCTGCTTATGGTTTGAACTCTAGCCCATATGATGAAATGTAGATGTAGAACCCACTTTCTAAAGTATGTTGAGCAGTAGTTGTGTCTCTTTGCCAGCCATAAATATGCC
>NW_015332801.1:0-222 GCF_001447785.1 Gekko japonicus
AGCTCTCATTTTTGATATACAACCACCTGATGGTTGGCAAGCCTAGTTCCTTGGACCTAGTTTAATAGCTACCATGTGAGACAAGGCTGAGCATTTGACCAGGCCTTGCAGGAACAGGTCAGAACGCGATAATGTTGGCAATGGCAGCTAAGATTATGGTTGCTGTGCTAATGATTCTTCATTTCTTTAGTGCTTTTCAAAATGCTTCGTGATTCTCACCCG
>NW_015332802.1:0-222 GCF_001447785.1 Gekko japonicus
GAGGTGCTCAGGGCAGCATATGTGGTCCCCTCCCCTCTCATTTTCCCTTGCCAAAAAACCCCTGAGGTTAGGCTGAGAGAGAGTGACTGGCCAGGGGCCTCCAGCGAGTTCCACAGAAGATCAGGGAATCCGGTCTGGGTTTCCACAGCCCTAATCCCCCCACACGACTTGACTATTTATTTATTTATCGTACGGCTCAAGTGGCTAAGAAGCTGAGCTGCA
>NW_015332803.1:0-222 GCF_001447785.1 Gekko japonicus
CCCCCCCCCCAAAAAAAAAGCCCTGGGTACAGAGAAGGTGGACAATTAACAGATAAGATAATTCAAGGCTTGCCTTCAGAGTGGTGAACATGATGCCTTGTTCCCCGTGCTGGAGGTAGGGATCCATCAGGTCCTCAATCAAATGTACTTCAGACCCCAAATTCCTTATCCTGCAGTGAAAGGGAACGCACACTCAATTTAGTCGTATGCTATTTCACAAGT
>NW_015332804.1:0-222 GCF_001447785.1 Gekko japonicus
AGATATGGATAGCTGTAAGATGGCACTGGAAGTGTGTTTCATTACAAAGCTGCCATTTTTATGTTTAGGAATACTGCCATGACCCAGGGCCAAAGCAAACTGAATTACAACTAGTAAAATTTGTTTAGAACAGTTTATCCATTACCAGATAAGGACCAAAAGGCTATAGTGAAAAGAACCCAAAGGTAATGAATTGCTGCTAAATGAACATGTCAACACCCT
>NW_015332805.1:0-222 GCF_001447785.1 Gekko japonicus
CAAGCTTGTTTTGATTGAGAACCCACTTATTCATAGTTTACATGACCAAACATCAAGACTCACAGAACTGAAAATGCCTGGTTGATTCACTTTTACCTGATCTATAAAATGAGCAAAAATGAAAAGTATGTGTATGTTGAAGAAAATATAGTACCATGACTGTACCTGGTAAATACTGATCAATGAGTCCCTATCTTGGTGTATTTGCACCCTCTGGTGGTA
>NW_015332806.1:0-222 GCF_001447785.1 Gekko japonicus
CCATTTCCTCCAGGGGAACGGAGCTCTGTCGCCTGGAGACCAGTTGTCATTTCTGGAGACCTACCTCCAGGCCCCTCATGAAGGTGGGCAACCCCATTCGGCTTCTTCCGCCCACAGTATTAACCCTGCTCGGATCTCTCTGCCTCTGGCTTGTCTGGTGGCTGTTTAAAATATGAATCCAAGTACCACCGCCCGTCAGCTAAGCAGGGTCAGCCCTGGTCA
>NW_015332807.1:0-222 GCF_001447785.1 Gekko japonicus
CTCAGCTTAGAGGGAACACTGCCGCCAAATCCTTGCACACAGCACTCTCCTCTCTGCTGGTTTGTCTAAATTTAGTCTTCTGGCCAACAGGTTCAGTGTTCGGCATGCAGGGTTGTTTTTTTAATGGAGGGCCATCCGATTGTGTCAAACCATACCTCCTCTTAGAACTAGTACAGTTCAGGCAGAATAAGAATGCGGCTTTGTGTGTGCATGTGGGGGGGG
>NW_015332808.1:0-222 GCF_001447785.1 Gekko japonicus
TTACATTGAGCCAAAAAAGCAGGGAACTCGTCTACATTCCCACCAAACCGGTCAGGGGGATTCAAAGGACAGCGTGTGGGAGGTGTAGCAGCTACTGCCAGAGCAGCGGCGTTTGCGGCTGTTTGCTGCTGCAGAGATTCTACAGCTTGTGTTAATTGCTGCACCTGATTTAGTACCCCCGAAAGTGGGTCCGTACCTCCTGTTGCTCCGTCCTCCATGGTG
>NW_015332809.1:0-222 GCF_001447785.1 Gekko japonicus
AGAGTAAAAAATTCCACCTGAATTCAGTCATGATGTTATCCACTTTAATAGCAAAATATCAGTACTTCAGTGCTGAGGTTATTGCAATACTGTTTTGCCCAAGGTATAAATAGTGAACAGAATAAATAACAGCCTGGTGGCAAAATTCACAAAACCAGATGAATGGCTGTTTGGGCATTTAGGATAATTTTCTTATTGATTTTAATAGGTTAAAAAGTTTAA
>NW_015332810.1:0-222 GCF_001447785.1 Gekko japonicus
TTTTTATTATTTGACTGTAAACCATCCCTAGGACATTATCTGAAAGACAAGTTATAATAATATACACTCTGTGGTTTTCAGGGACGAACATATTCCTTGCCAGTATTCCTACAGTGCTCTTGTATCTCTATAGTGCCCCAGATAAATTGCCCACCGCCATCTCCAAAATAATAAAAAGTCTACAACACTTCCAATGTTGTGAGACTGACAGTGCAACCCTAT
>NW_015332811.1:0-222 GCF_001447785.1 Gekko japonicus
TTCCCAGAGTCATTTCTTAGAATGCAGCAGGATGGAATTTTACTGCATTTACTAAGTGTATGTGGACATGTTTGTCCATAGAAAATAACTTTTCAGAACAACTGCTTCTGCATTATGGCTTCAGACTATATCGGTTTCCACTAATATACATTTACAACACATGCACAAAGTCAAGACCTAGATGAATTTTTAAAAAATGTACTTTTTCTATTTCAGCTCAGC
>NW_015332812.1:0-222 GCF_001447785.1 Gekko japonicus
TTTTTTTTCCTTTCTACTCTCAAGAAATGTACATTTTCCCTCCTATATCTTGACCAGATTAGAGCCTAGGCCTCTTTCATTGCATGTGCAAGGAGGCTGGCAAGTGCAATGATTTTGTGCCTTGTAATGTTGTTCATTGACAAGGTTTAGCGCTGTTCAGGGATGTGGCTAATTTCCTACCTATACCACAAAACACAACAACAACAAAAGTCTTCTCAATGG
>NW_015332813.1:0-222 GCF_001447785.1 Gekko japonicus
GGGATTATACCCTGCTGAGGGTCCCTTCCTTCCTCAAACTCCATTCTTCCTAAACTCCATCCCCAAATCTCTTGGGAATTCCCCAATCTGGAGTTGTTAACCCTACCTGGTTCACCCATGGGGAGGATGAGGTGGTACAATGGCCCACACACCAGCTCAGACTGCAGGGGTGGAGGATCATGTAGGACTACCCTTTACGTAGTTATTTCCATTTCAATGTGT
>NW_015332814.1:0-222 GCF_001447785.1 Gekko japonicus
CACTGTCCAAGGTGGGCAGCCTGATTCCCAACCCAGGGGGATCAGTCTCAGAATATCCAATGAGAAGCAATCAAGACCGGTTCCTTTAATTTCTGTGGTTTTCCTTCAGTTGTGACAGTAGATATTACCTGATAGTAACAGGCTCATTGAAGTAACAGAATTCCACACTGTTCCAAAGTCTTCCCTACAGCTGCACAATCCCAAACAGATTGCGGGACAGCA
>NW_015332815.1:0-222 GCF_001447785.1 Gekko japonicus
TGCTCTCAGATAGAGTTTGCGCAGGAGGGAGTTAATAGCCTGCGATGGGTACCAAAAGCCTGGCCTTCAGCTGTGATCCAGTTAGGCAGCCGCTCCCAGAATTCCTTGGTGGCGATGAAGCGCTTTCTGCTGTTTTTAAAAAAATGCGGAATGAAGTCTGGTCATGTAGGTCGGGCCCTGATCTGGATGTCCTAGGCTGGCCCGATCTCGTCAGATCTCAGA
>NW_015332816.1:0-222 GCF_001447785.1 Gekko japonicus
TGGTTCTAAGCATTGGTGCCAGGCCTGATCCAGGAGACACATGAATTGTGGGGCATGACGTGGGATAACCTGTTCACCCCAGAAACACTAAAGCAGGACAGCCCCTAGACCCCAGTTGGTGGCAATGAACCAATCCAGACTCTGAATCAGTTATTTTGATATCCTGGGGCACATCTAGTTAATCTGGATTAATATCCCAATGAATTGGGGCATATATCTTCC
>NW_015332817.1:0-222 GCF_001447785.1 Gekko japonicus
TCTGAAGGAGAAGAAGAAAGCCAGCGTTTGCTCAGTTAAGACATCCCATTTGGCAGGAAATCAATTCTAATCAACACTGTTCAAATATAGCAGCAGACTTGACTCTATCTGAAAATGAGCAGAGGAATGGCACAGTGCCACACAACAGGGCCATCGCCTGCTGAAAGAAATCTTAGTCAGTCATCTGAGTTGTCACTATGTCCCGGCCTCTCGGCAGCCCTG
>NW_015332818.1:0-222 GCF_001447785.1 Gekko japonicus
ATTTCAATGCTGAACATTCTAAATTCTCACCCCATCACAAAAACAATTATGCCATAAATACAGTAGCAGTTGAAGTGTTTAGTTTAATAATCAAAGCTAACGAAAAATCCTGATAGCAGCTTCTGGTTTCTTATACACAAGTACCATTCAAAGGGGGTGAGGGAAAGACACCCTGTGTATAATCCTTGGTGAAATGACTGGAGAAGGAAAAGAATTTTTTTT
>NW_015332819.1:0-222 GCF_001447785.1 Gekko japonicus
AGCTTAGAGGGAACACTGGCACCAACCCACACACACAGGTAAGTGAGCAGTCCCGCTCCCACCCTTTCCCACGGCTGAGGGCAGGAGAGCGGCAAACCTGCCCGCGGAGGCTGCCTTCGTTGCCCGCCTGCCGCCACTGCAGTTCTTCCCCCCATTCCTGCCCCTGGCAGCTACTGCTGCTGCTCCTCCTCCTCCAGCCACGGCTAAATGGCGGCTGGGGAG
>NW_015332820.1:0-222 GCF_001447785.1 Gekko japonicus
CTTTCTTTTTACTTTTAACAGCTATCCCCTTGCCTTAATTTCTAAATGTATTTTTAAGTTTTAAATTTTAATGGCCGCCTTAAAGTGACATACGTATCTTTTTTCTCCCTTAGTCATTGAGCCCCGCCCTAAAGCCCACGACTCTCTGACCTTCTTGTAGTATTTTTTTAATACTTAGCTTTTATTCAGTTGTCAGCTTGTTATTAAAGTTGTGTTTCCTTG
>NW_015332821.1:0-222 GCF_001447785.1 Gekko japonicus
CCAGGAGGGACCTGGCAACCCTAATACCATATCATGTGGCAGACCAGGCCTTGTTTCTCTCCACTGACTTTTGACTAGTATTCCGTTATTTCCCCACACACTATCTGGTGGCAGTTGTCGCATGGTTGTCCCCATTCACACAGTAACAAATGTTTATTTTTATATTTATCTTCCATTTAGAAAAGCTCTAAGAGGGTCTTTAAATCACCTCCATTTACCCCC
>NW_015332822.1:0-222 GCF_001447785.1 Gekko japonicus
ATTGGACAAACTTCTGTTCATGAAAGCAAACAAGAGGTTTATGTTCTAAATGCATCCTTTCCTGATTTTCAATAACAGAACTGGCAACAGATCTGGTCATTCAGAGCATCGGTATTTGGTGTGTGTACTTTGGGGTCACTAAATGGTTGATGTTCACTAAATCAGTGATTCTTTGACCCACTTGATAGGCTGATGGATTAACAAAAGATCAAGAACAGATAG
>NW_015332823.1:0-222 GCF_001447785.1 Gekko japonicus
AACCAGCCTGTAACAAAATGTTTTACTCCCAGATCACAATAGAGAATCTGGACTAATAATTTAAAACATTTCACCCAGATATCTCCAGGATTTTTCTGATAAAGGTTGTGTGGAACTCTTATTTCTGATATTACAAAAGAATTGCGAGTTCTGCTGTTTGAACTGATACCAGCAAGTCAGACAGAAATCCTTCAGAGAGGTTTATCTTCTATTGAAAAAAAA
>NW_015332824.1:0-222 GCF_001447785.1 Gekko japonicus
AAAAGGAAAAAAAATCTTCATAGGAATCAGCCCAACATTTCTGCTGGAAAAAAAGTAGGATTTTATTTTACCTGAGGGGGTTTTTTGGGGGGAGGAGGGGGTTCCAATCTCTAGTTCGACCTTGAGAGAAATGTAACAAGTGCACCCTTCCTTTGTTGTACTCATGAAAGCTCCTGCTGACTGGCTCCAAGGCAAACTTTATTTGCTCCCAGTACCTCTGGC
>NW_015332825.1:0-222 GCF_001447785.1 Gekko japonicus
CTGCTGATCAAATAGCTGGCAACTGCAGCTGCTGGATCCTTTTCAGTAGGTTTTAAGCTGGAAAGCGTTGGAACCCGGAAGAAAAGAGGTGGAGAGCAGAGAAAGAGTCATGTTTCCTTCCACCTGGGGCAGCTTCTACTACTTCACCCTTCTCAGTTTGGCTTTCAGACTGGTAGTAGGCAGGGCTATTTTAGGGCAGGAACCACAGGAACGGAGTTCCGG
>NW_015332826.1:0-222 GCF_001447785.1 Gekko japonicus
GATCTGACAGGATTGGGCTAGCCTGGGCACACATACACATCCAAACATGTTTAAGTCTTTGGGAGCATCTAAAAGGATCACTTTGGATCTCAGTTGGAGAAGACGTATCAGTCTCCCATTGCTTTGAATGGCTGTCACATTTTGTGTGTCTTTCTGATTCTGTGACATTCTTTGAACAGTCATGGGTACCAGTGATGGGTACCAGTGTTCATCTCTTCATGT
>NW_015332827.1:0-222 GCF_001447785.1 Gekko japonicus
GATGTGGTGTTTGTGACGAATTTGTATACTCTGAAGGTAAGAATGCAGTCAAGGAGATGACAAATGATCATGGTCCTCGGAATCCAGTGTCCAGATGCAGAAATTTATAGGACTGCAGCAGTATGTGGTAAAAAAAAAGACGCAGATGGACTGTGGGGCAGGATTGCTACTGCAGTTGCTATCAATGTTTCAGAACTGGGGTGTTCTTGCTGGCTTTTGCCC
>NW_015332828.1:0-222 GCF_001447785.1 Gekko japonicus
GGTACATGAAGGCTGTACGTACATTCAATGTAACCTGTGAACAGGGCTTAAGTTAAAGTCATTTCCATTCCAGAAGGCCTTTGACTTAAATTGACTGATTATGGGGCAGTATCTGTTGTTTTAGTGTACTTGACTTTTATGTTACATATTCTAAATGAATGTTGTTTTAATTGAAATTTATTATTGTAGACCTTTGGTTTTATTGCTAGCTGCCTTGTGGAT
>NW_015332829.1:0-222 GCF_001447785.1 Gekko japonicus
TAGCTTCCAAGATCTGATACGATTGGGCTACCTTGGGCCATTCAGGTCAGGGCATCTCACCCCTCACAGACAAAAATTACTTCAGTTACACTTCTGTAACTTCCTGTTCTATCTGTTTACCTTGTTTCCATCCAATCCAATGACAGTTGGGAATGGCTCTCTACCACTCTGAGTGAACAGATACTCTTTTTGATTGGATCTGACTTAAACCAACCTCTCTTT
>NW_015332830.1:0-222 GCF_001447785.1 Gekko japonicus
ATGGAGCAGAATGCAGGGTCACAAGCTGATACGATCCAGTTCAGTTTGTAAACTGACATATCAATTCATGGTTTAGTGCGTGGTTCAGCCCCAAACCATGAACTGAACTGCAAAAATGTAGTTTGTGCCCATCCCTACTCATATCAAAATTAAAATTCACAATAAAATATAATCAAAAGCAGATAAAAAACAAAATCTGAAAAATCACAGGGTTACAATAGC
>NW_015332831.1:0-222 GCF_001447785.1 Gekko japonicus
AGCAGCTTTCCCAAGTCCAGACGAGGCACCAAGAGATCCTCCTGGGGCCATTCCAGACAGTCCTTCAAAAGAAGAAGAGTTGATGCAGAGTTTATCCACTCATTCCCACATTCAGAGATTTTTGAGGGGAGCCACTCTATGCTCTTCACCACCAGTGCATAGATTCACAACCTGGCAGCTTTACACAGTCCTCTCGGCGCTCATGAAGGTTCCCTTTGAGCC
>NW_015332832.1:0-222 GCF_001447785.1 Gekko japonicus
TTTTTTATCATTTCTATGTAACAGCTTGGATCCAGCCATGTGTGTGCCAAAACGTAAACAGACGTAGCACAGTTCTGCTTTTGCACGTTCTTGTGCGACACCTAGTGTTCTCCCCTTCCATACATTATAGTGTCCAGAAGCTGGTTGTGTAAGCTGAAATGCAAGTGCGACTACAGCAAATCTGACTTAACACAAGCAACCACTGTGGTCTTTTTCTTGCAT
>NW_015332833.1:0-222 GCF_001447785.1 Gekko japonicus
TGGTACTCTATATAAACCCCCAATTGAAATTTGAGTTGGTACTGTCTGATGAACATGGTAGGTTTGTGGGGGTTCAAATTAATTCTGCTGGGGTTCAGACAATGGTGCTGGGAATTTATGCCCCCAATGAAGACAAGAGGTCATTTTATAAACATATTTTTTTAAAGATTTGTTTATGATTTTTACATTACAAAGAAAAAACAAAGTTGCAGTATATAAATC
>NW_015332834.1:0-222 GCF_001447785.1 Gekko japonicus
AGTACAGATGGAAGCCCAGCCCAGTCAGGTAAGTGCCACACCTCCTAATGGAAGCAATGCACTGGTGGAAGGGGAACATGAGCTGCCGACACTTTTTGTAGGGATCCCAGCAACCAGGAGGGTCTAGCCAATCCACTAGTCTACCATCTTTGCCCATCCCTACTTTAGAAAGAAGCTTATGAATAGAACAGGGAACCACCTCAGGATTCATTCTCCCCCCCC
>NW_015332835.1:0-222 GCF_001447785.1 Gekko japonicus
CTTAACCACTATGCCACACTGGCTCTCTAAAAATGGGAATTACCAATAATGGTAATGAAAACAAGATTAACCAAAACCAACACCAATGGAAATGTACAAAAGTAAAATGCTATCCAGCTGGCTGTTATGGTACACAGAGGTTTGTATCCAACAAAATCCACTTGTGGAATATGTCAAAGCCCCTGTGTCCCACAAAAAGGCTTTGGGGTGAAGGTCAAGAAC
>NW_015332836.1:0-222 GCF_001447785.1 Gekko japonicus
TTCTTATGTTCTTAGGGACGGGTAACATCAACTTCTGTGACTGTCAGGCAGCATGAGTCTTTGGATTGTCCAGTCCTGGTACGAGTACTAGGAAACCTGTCTTTTCTGTCTTTGCCTGGCTGACAGAGCTTGCTGCCAGCACCCAACTCCATGTCCTTCAACTGGTCTTGGGGAAACTAGGCTGGAAAACGTAGTCTTCAGCTCCCGATTAGAGTTTGGCAG
>NW_015332837.1:0-222 GCF_001447785.1 Gekko japonicus
AGTTTGGGGAAGGGAGGGACTTCAGCGTGGTATAATGCTATAGAATCCGCCTTCGAGAGTGGCCATTTTCTCCAGGAGAATTTGGTCTCTGTCGCCTGGAGAGCTGATGTAAGAGCAGGAGATATCCAGCCTCCACCTGGAGCTTGGCAACCAACAGTCATAAGGTGGAAGGGGGATTGTAAAGAAGGGTGCCAGGATGCAAAGATATGAGGCAAAATGCCA
>NW_015332838.1:0-222 GCF_001447785.1 Gekko japonicus
AAGGATAATAAATATTCTAAAATTAGAGATAGTGGACAGTTAGTAGGGGAGACCCCCTTGTCCCTTAACCAAAGGGTGAAACACCTCAATTTATGAGAATAGGAGATCCTGGTCAAAGGCCTATGAGCACTGACCAGAACTGATCTCACTGACTCAGAGAAGGGCTGTTAATTGGAGTTAGCAACTACGCAGTCAGGTGCAGCCTCCCTGCCTCTGGGTGAG
>NW_015332839.1:0-222 GCF_001447785.1 Gekko japonicus
ATCTCAGAGCCCCCCGTCCTCCGGCGAGAGCAGAAAGTCCCTCCCTCTCGGCCGCCGCCCGACGGGGCTGCCTCGGCTTACCTGCGCGACGGACTCCCCTCCGGCGCCGCGCATCGCCCCAGCGCCGCTCGCCTCCTCCCAGCGCGCAAGGCTCGGAGGCGGCCCGCGGGCAGCGAAAGGGAAGCCTCCGCCGCCGCCCACGCTCCAGCCCCGGCCCTGGCC
>NW_015332840.1:0-222 GCF_001447785.1 Gekko japonicus
AAAGATCCTTAAGTGTAAGGAAGTGTTGTGGGTGACCCAGATCAACTTAATTCATACCGTGGTATTCCCCACTATTGTGCGTGAAAACTGGACAATGAAGAGCGCTGGCAGGAAGAAGGTCAATTCCAGAATGTGGTGTTGGAGGAGCATATGATTCACAAATCACATTGGAAGTGTATCCACACCACACACTCTCTTGTCCTAAATTTAGTGGTCCACAGA
>NW_015332841.1:0-222 GCF_001447785.1 Gekko japonicus
TTGTAGCTTTAGTGATCCTTGTTTTCTTGCAATGTTAAGGATTGTAGTTTTGATTTGTGAGTCTATAAGTTTGACCACGACGTCCCTCGGGAAGTTGCTTTGCCGTGTTCGTCCTGCTCCCACTCTATAAGCTGAATTTATCAATTGGACATTTTCTCCTTCCAGCTCCAGGAGCTTTATTAGCCATTCTGTAAGGAAAGCTTTTAATTCAGATGGTTGTGC